>NW_007232826.1:1676-42183 GCF_000164805.1 Carlito syrichta
AGGTTCTTACAGAGTTGTTACTGTTTGTTTGTTGTCTTTCTTTGGGTTCTGGAGTTGGCTCATGTGTGTTTTTAATCTTTTGCCTGTACTCTTGTGAAGATTGTTGTTGTTCTTTTTTCTTTTTCTTCTGTGTTCAGTACTTTCTTAAGTGTTTCTTGTAGAGGTGGTCTGGTGGCAGCGTAGGTTCTTAGGGATTGGATATCTGGAAAAGATTTCAATTCTCCCTCACTAATGAAGCTTAGTTTGGCTGGGTAGGTTATTCTTGGTTGAAATTGTTTCTCCTTTAGAACTTTGAAGATAGGGCTCCAGGCTCTCCTAACCTGAAAGGTTTCTGTGGATAAATCTTCTGCTATTCTAATTGGTCTTCCCTGGTAGGTAGTCTGGCCTTTTTCTCTTGCTGCCTTTAGGATTTTTCCTTTTATAGCTACTTTGTTTAGGTGAATTATTATGTGTCTGGGAGTTGGTCTTCTCATCTGTTGTCTTGCAGGGGTTCTCTGAATCTCTTGTGTTTGGATTTTTTCATCCTTAATGAGATGAGGGAAGTTTTCTTGAATGATTTCATGAAATGTTTGTTCCAGTGTGGCTTCTGTTTCTCTCTCTGCCTCAGGAAGCCCAATTACTCCTAGGTTTGGTCTCCTGAAGTGATCATTCATCTCTTGCAGGTTTTGTTCTGTCTTTTGAGCTTCTTTTCTATGCTTTTGACAGTTTGGGTTAGTTCTGTGTATTGGTCTTCGAGCTCTGAGATTCTTTCTTCTGCTTGGCTAATTCTGCTTTCCATGCTTATTAGTCTGTTATTCATTTCCATCACAGTATTTTTTACTGCTGTTATTTCTGACATCAGCTCCTTCCTATTTTCCTCTTGTCTCTCCTCAATTTTTTTTAATTCTCTCCATTAATGTCTTGATGTCTTCATTTGTTGCATGTGACCAGCCATTCTGGGGGCTCTTCAATGTTTGTGTTCCAGAATCTGTTTTTTCAGTGTCTGATCTCCCAAGGGTCTGTATGAGACCTATATTCTTCTTTTGGTTTTTCTTCATTTGTGCAGTTTTTCCCCCTCCCTACTTTTTCCTTCCCTCCATGTCACTATCTTCTTTAACTCTGTTATTCAGGGGTAAAGGGATTGGTTTTACTTCTGTTTGTTCAATCTCCTATTCTTTATGTATGCCCTCTTACTTTGTTCAATTTTGGAGTTGCACTGTAGGTTGGGGCTGGTCCTTTTTGCAGTTTTGAGATTTACTTAAGGGGGGATCTGTGATTCAAAATCTATCTGCAGGCCCTGGTATTCGCTGACAGGTGTGTGGATAATCTGGAACCCACTTCCCACTGCCTTGGAATCTGTCCATGCAGTGGGGCTGTAGGTTTACTCCCTGAAATAAAATATGGTTAGCAGAGGGAAGAGAATAGAGCAGACAGTGGGTTGAAGAGGGGGGTGGAGAGATAGAGGAGTAAGGGGGGAAACAAATGTGTGCCAACAATTGGAGAGAGAGACCTATACTGAAACAGATAAAAACAATAGACCACAGCTACTGATGAACCAATTCCCATACAAAAAAAATAAAACATATAGTGATGCTAACATACAAGTTAACCAACCACCTTATTAGTGTGCTGTTCCTCTATACAAAGATATGGTTTACAGAGAGAAGAAAAGAGAAGAAAAGGAAGAGGGGGAAAAAAGGAACAATACAGTAGGAATAGAATTAAGTCATTAAACTAACAGAATCAATGATGCACACTCTGAGACTTTTCGTTTAAGTCCAATGTCCTTTCAGTTCTGATTTCTAGCTTTCTTTTCAAGCAGATAAATTAGTTTGCAGTTAGGGTCAGTCGCCCCTGGTCTGCTGTGAAGGACAGTTCAGATCACCCTCTGTTCACCACTCTGGCCTATGTCTTTTTCAAGCTTGTTTCTCCCGTTTCGGTGTTGCTACCTTGAATCACCAGCAGGTGGTGCTATCTCAGCTGCTCGCCCCAGAGCGGGTGGGGCCAGACAGGAACCCACAGAGACTGGACTTGGATGCCTACCTCAGGGCACAGGCAGGGGACTCACGGCAGGCAGGACATCTTGGTCGCGGGACAGGTGGCAGCGATCCCAGCAGATCTTCCTGAAGGGGCTTCAAGGACTGAAGTCGTAGACCACCTCCGGCCCAGGTGGTGCGATGTGCTACCCGCTGTGGCTGTAGTGGCTGTGGCTGCGGCAACTGTGGCAGCGGTGGTGGCAGTGGCGGCGGCAGCGGCGGTGGCAGCGGCGGCGGCTGCAGCGGCGGCTGCGCTGCGGTGGCTGTCCAGTCCGCTGCGATGTCCCAGCGGTGAAAACAGCTGAGCTCCATATGAAGAGCAGGCTGCGATTTTGGGGTCCGCAGCCCCCGGGGCGAGAGCCAGAGACCCACTACAGTTCTCCTTTGCAGAGGGTTTCACAGACCAGGTTGTTCTGTTGCCATCTTGCTGGAAGTCTCCAGTAATAATTTCAAAACTCTAAGTGGGGGAAAATAATCTCCTGGCCTGAAAGAACCTAAATACATTGAAAGTTCAGAATTTCAGCTGGGCTCGGTGGCTCAGCCTGTAATCCCAGCACTTTGGCAGACTGAGGTGAGTGGATTGCCTGAGCCTGAGGGTTGGAGACCAGCCTGGGCAACTTGGTGAGATCTCATCTCTACAATAAATCAAACATTAGTCAGGTGTGGTATACCACGTGGGCCTGCATTTCTGGCTACTTGGAAGGCTGAGGTGGAAAGATCGCTGGAGCCCAGCAGGTTGATGCTGGGGTGGTGGTGAACGTGCCACTGCCCTCCAGCCTGGGTGAGGAAGTGAGACTCCAAATCAAAAAAAAAAAAAGTAAGTTCAGAATTCCAAGGATAAGTAGGAAATTCCAAAAACTGTGGAAAGGAAAAAAAAATTGGCTTACCTATGAAGGTATGAAAATCAAATTGTCTTTTTTTCTCATGATTAACACAAAATCTTAAAAATTGTGAGAGAAAAAATCATTTTAAAAATTTAGCATCTCACAAAAGGGATGAATAGTATTACTAAAGTCCAAAATATATTCTGTTTTCGTGTTTTTAAGTCCTTTCTATACTGTACTGTGACCTCAGACTTTGGCCCTCATGATTATAAGATGATTGTAACAGCTACAAGAGGGGAACTTCCACACTAGGAATCAAAGTTAGGAAAGATGAGAATTGTTTTTCTTCATTTGTCTCATCTTGAGAATAAGCCTTTTCTCAAAAGGCACCCATGAAACGGCTCATCATTCTTCCTGTGTATTGCTTTTCACCACAGTCTATCTTTCTCCATTTTCCTTCTTAGTACTGATCACCAGTGGACACACTTTGTATTTTATGATTTTTTGAGAAAAACTAATTTTGGATCTGGAATCACATAGGTCAGAAAAATAACATTCAGAAATAAGAACAAACTAAAATCATTTTCAAATGCGGTGTCTTAGAATATTTCCAACCACAGACCATTTCCCAAAGAATTACTCAAGGATATATAGTAACAATGATAATAATAAAAGAGTTTAAAAAAGAGAAGACCAGGGATCCATGAAGTGGTGGAAGCAAAGAAACCAGAAAAATGTAGATTCTGGCAAAATTGGTTAATATGCATAATTATGAATTTTGAGAGTATAATGGTGAAATGTTGATTAAATATAGAAGAATGTGTGAATGTTCCTATCTCATTGGTGCACATTGTGAATATAATTAAGTGCAAGCACTGATGCTAATCAAGTCGTTTCCAACTCATACTGTTTCTGATGACCTCCCTCATGCCAGGGACTATGCTTGATGCTTTCATATATAATACATAACTTATTATCCATAGCAAGTAGATATTATTAGTAGTAATTTGCTCAAGTTCATCCAGTTAGTAAGTGGGACCCCATTGCCATATGAAGATTTGTTTCTTTGTTATTTCCTGGCATCATGCTATCTGATTACACATTCTACTTCCCACCATTACTGATATGCCTAGATACTGCTCCATAACATAATTATTTTCCTACTCAAACTAAATCTGCCCATTTTTTAATGCTGCTAATTTCTTTCATCATAATGCCTCTTTAGCCATTTTATTGTATCATCTCAACCACAATTTCATATCTAAATAAAAATGTGTATTTTTATTCATTAACCTACACAGCAGTATATTATGAGAAAGCCAGTCACTAGATGTTATTTATTTATTTCCAGGTATGCCTTTTCTTTTAAAACCTGATATTCATTACCTAATTTTCAAAGCTTCCATGCAAACATTTCATTCTTGGCATCTGAATTACTGTGAAAGGGTCTCTTGGCTTTCTTTGAGTGATTTTACATTAATGGTTTCCACTAAATAATCTTGCAGAGGCACATGTTGACCTCTGTGAATCTTCGTCTCATAATGAATCATGTTTGAAAGACTCAGTGATATATTCTCTTTACCTCATTGATTCTATGTCAGGCCCAAAATAGGCAAAGAAAGGGAAAAGTTGAAAAAGAAAGTCTGTTGTGGTACTGAAAAAAATTAGTTTTTATTGTTCTCTCTCCCTCTCTCTCTGTCTCTCTCTCTCTCTCTCTCTCTCTCTCTCTCTCTCTCTCTCTCTGTCTCTCTCACTAACCTTTCTCCTATTCATGTCCCATTTCTGCATCTTATTTTTCTGTTGTGTTTAGGCTGTCAGAATGCCTGGCAAACACTACAAAAATTCGGACACCAATTACCATTCTATTTCCCTATTTCTGTTATCTCTTGTAACCCAGAGTCATGTTCCTTGGAGTCAATTTTGACTATTCCCTTTGTCTTTTCTCACCTACCCTAAAACCATTATCAAAGTAAGCCAGTTCATCCTTAAATTTTTTGAATTATTCACCTGTCTTTTTATTCCTGCCACTCTGGTTTAATGTTGGCTGATCTCCTCCCCTTTAGTAGTTTCCAATTCATTCTAAAAAGAAAGAAGCATGAGGAAGTAAAACCAATGTCATGATTCTTCATGGAAATTCATGACCCTGAAGAATCCCTCTTGGTTTTCCCCTATGATGTTTTATGGAACTATTGCTTTAAAAGCTGCTTCCAGGTCGGGTGCAGAGCTCAAACCTGTAATCCTAGCACTTTAGGAGGCCGAGGTGAGGGGATTGCCTGAGGCCATGGGTTGGAGAACAGCCTGAGCAACTTGGGGAGACCTCATCTCCACAATAGATTAAAAAAAAATTAGCCAGGCATGGTAGTGCATGCCTGTAGTTATGGCTACTTGGAAGGCTGAGGCAGAAGGATTGTCCGAGCCCAGCAAGTTGACGCTGGGGCAGCGGTGAGCATGTTACTGCACTCCAGCCTGGGTGATACAGTGAGACTTCAACTCAAAAAAAAAAAAAGAAAGAAAAGTTGCTTCCACCCTTCTCCACTAGACTCAATGGATCTGATAGCAGTCATCTTCATCATCTTTGACTTTTTTTTCCTTGAGTCCTTGCAAACTGTTTAAGAAGTGCTTCTCCATTCTCAAGAGGTTGAGGCATAGAAGTGTCCTGATTATTATCTCACAGAAGAGGAAGGAGAAAGTGTTCTAGATTCTGAAGATGAGCAAAAAACAATTGCATTTGCATTTCGTTAAAATGCAATTCATGTAAAAGTGAAATTAGGAAAATATTATTTCTTAACAAGTTCAAGACATCTGATTTTCTCTATAGAGTTGGAAGACATTACAATTTCTTTAAGCTTGTGAACTGGATAAAGTAGTTAATAATGTCAATTTTGCCTTAGAAAAGTAAATATTTATATTTAACTATTAGATCTGTGCAATGAGAGACTGTAACGTAGTTCTGAAAGTGAAACTGAAAAGGTTGAACACAGCTCAAGTGCACAATAAGCCCATCATTTCTGAAAACTAAATAACGATGTTGACTGATTTCTTGGGGTCCAGATATCTAAACCACACAGCTCCTTCTCCTGCTAAAGCAAGCATTCATTGTGGAAACATTTAATGAAATTTCCCTTATTATTTCCCTTATTATTTCAATATGCTGTCATTCTCACTCCACTTATGCCTTGTTCATCTTGTTGAATTTATACAAGTTGAACTCATAAATAATACAACTTAGCAGTATAGACATTGTCACACATTCTGTTAGAAACTGTGTTAATCTAACTCCTAGACTATCTTTCTCATTTGTTTCTCCTAAATGCAAATGTTTCTTAAGAAAATGGCATAGGACCTGGCATAAAATGTTACAGGAAGAGAATGTAACAAAATGAGAGAAGAAGTACAAATGTATGACTAGATATACTCCAGGACTGTCCTATGAATGGGCCATTTTCAGTGATAAATCAAATCTGGTTTATTTTTTTGGTGGAGAGGTAGTTCCTTTATATCCAAGTGTCCATGTGAATAGCAATCCCATTAATTATTTGAGAAGATGTGTAGAAAGTCTGTCATGTTCCATTTTGTGATCTGAGAGCCCAAAACCAGTCTCTAAAACAAAGCAGATTTATTTTAAAATGAGCAATATGCAGATGAGGGAACTGACACATTTAGAAAATGTACTTATTGAATTATCTCCTGCAAAAAAAAAAGGCAAAGGAGTCACCACACATTTTTTTCTATTGGGAAGTTGCTGGAAAGAATCTCAAAACTTTTGTTAAAGAGTGTAATAGTGTTAGAGGCTTTTTAAAAAATCATCTGTAGTAAAGTTATTAGGAACCTTTTGATTAGGTTTCAGTGAGTCTTTCTATGAAGAAACAACTTCTCAGTTCTTTTAAAATGTATGTTGAATGATCTGAACCTGTAAAACCAGATTCCATTGCTTGCCTAGTCTAGATTCTCCCTTCTATATCATTGTTTTCTATAATCCAGAACATCATCTCTGATTAGATTGACTATATTGGGCCAACTTGTATTTAATCATATGCAAATTCACTAATTATCCATTAAGCGACCGTTCCCATGGAGTTCCTGGCTTTGTGGGAGACACAGACAGAGATTTGTCATGTTCCCCACCTTAGAAGCATCAAGTCACTACAGGAAGACAGAAGTCACAGAATCATAACATCACTGAATTAGAAAGGATCTTGGAAGCGTACATAGTCATATTTGATTGCCTTGGATGATAGGACATTCCCTGCTTCCTCAGGCAGAATTTTTTTATGTTTGGAGAGCTCTAATTGATGGAACCTTCTCAGAAATGTTGGATTCAAGGTCATATAAATGGGCAAACATTAATAAGTGATCATGGAGAATAAAAGAGGAGAAATTAGTTCAAAATTTGTTTATATAGTGGGGTTTAGGGAGCCTGTCTTCAAGGAAGCTGAATTCTCTTTGGGTCTTATAGAATGGGAAGAGTTTTCAGAGACAAAAAAATGGAAGAATTCTCCAGAGATGAGGCAAGTTCTGGAATCATGAAAACACAGACCTGTTTGGTGAGAGTGAATGGAATAATTGTGCTATGTACCTGGCACATACAGATTCTCAATACATATTTACTGAGTAATGGACAGAATTAGTGACTGAGTGAGTGGCTCCAGGAGTGTGGTGGGAGGGAACTGTAAAGGAATACTGATGACAAACAAGCACATGCAACTTCAGCATTAGCCTGTGTGTCCTGACATTGACCCCTCTGCATACTCCAGTCCTAGCCTAGATTCTGCATTTTTAAATTACCCTCACACTGGGGACTAACATTCACTCATTTTTACCCACTACAGAAGATTTTTAAAGCAGATTTTCCCTTGCATCTTAAAAAATACTGGTTTTGGCATCTCTCTGGAAAAGGCTGTAAGTTGCTGTCATCTCTTGAACCAGAACAAAGACCTTATTATCATCTTCCTTGAAAAGTCATATTGTCCATTCGGACCTTCGCCTCCTTTCACCCCTGCCATTGAAGCCTGAGAAATGCCATGTATTTGACTCACTTCCTTCTAGGATGTGTTCTCTTTGGGTTCATTCTAAAATGATGCAAAATGATGAAATCTTGCAGATAATTTAGCTTCCCACAGTCCCTTTGAGACCCCTCTCTGTTAGAAATAACACTTTTGTAATGTAGATAGCCCCAGTACCCTGCGGAATTTCAAAGATTCTACAAATGGCTGACCACAGGATATCCCTTTTATATGAGTTTCAATATGTTGTATTAAAAATGGACCCTTATGAGTATGGTTCCAATTTGAAATAGGACACAGTCCCATCCCATCAACAAGGTCAATCATAAATAGACTTTGGCAGGAAAAGTCAAGCTGATATAAAATTAAAGGTGAGCTTTGTCCCTTTCTTTTCTTTTCTTTTTTTTCTTTAATATAGAGGATGACTTTTAGGTAGAAATTGATTGAATGTTGAAATCAATGAGACATGAAACATATTGTCAGTTCATGAAGCTCAAACATGATAACATTATCATTCTTATGTAAGAATAGGACAAACTCTTCAATTGAGCTGGGTGTATGCATTCAAGCCTTGATAGTGCATTCTGTATGCCTTTATCAACTGTAGAAGGTAAATATTGTTTAGCTGCTGTGTGTTTAATCTTAGATGTAAACATCTTATTTAAAGAACCATAGCACTATGGAGGTTAAGAGAGGCAAACCATAAGCTCTTTGTAACCAAGAACAGTGAAAAAAAGGGGGGGGGGTTGTCAACTCAAACTCAAAGGAAGCTGGATTAAAAATAGCATTGTAAGTGCTTGTTTATCCCAAACTCATGCAAAGAGTTGGAAGGCTGTAGTCTTTCTGGAAATGGACTAAAATCTATTATGTAGCTGAAGAAATAAATATGAGAATAATCCAGACCTGAAAACATGCTACAGGGCATGCTGAAGTTTATTCTAAATTATGTCTACTGCAGATTGAAAAGGATCATCTCATGGACAATTGATTGTTTCTTGAAATATAATAAAAACAAACTTTGTAAAGATGTGTATGAAAACACCGACCTATATAGAAAGAAAAGGCAGCATTTACTTTGTAATGCTATCAGGTGGTAATTCAATTTCCTGTTAACTGAACTTCAAGTATACTGTTTCAGGTCATAGATTGGCGGTGCTTATCATATAAATTGGCCAATAAGATTTACAAATAGTACCTTTAGTGCTTGGTTTTGTGGTTGTATCTCTTGAAGAGAAAATCAATTTAATTCCATGCATTGGCTTTCTCCTTAAAATTCATGCAATTTGATATGATTGACAGGGCACAGCATTATTATGCAGTCTGTTAGATGGACCGATTATGCTTATGAATACAAGAGTGGAGTGAATGAAAGCAACGTGTAATTGATTCTACACTTGGTCTGACTGTTCATTAACAGTTTGAATGTAGCACAGTTGCTTCTCAAATGGAAAATGATGAGAGCAACCTATATGTGCTCTCTCATTTGTTTTAAAATTCATTATGCTAATATTTTTCACAGAATGTTTTTGCTGCATTTGTTTTTGCCAAGGATAAGTCTGATTGAATCTTTGTAAATAATTCTACTGCTTTCAATATTTATTTGGCATTTCAATCACACATTTTTCAATTTACACTTTTGGAAATGAAAGTAGATTCTCCCCCCTCATCACCTTCCAAGAAAACCTTCTATCCTATCCTCCTATACAATTCAGACTGATTTCCCAGGATAAATTGGGGTGGGGAAGCGCAAGGTGGTGTGGTAGTTATATCTTCAAAACAAAAGAGCTGATTTATGGGCTGATTGATTTCAGAAATAAATGAGCAAAAGCAGGTTTCATTTGTCTCGCTACACTTTACTCTGATGAAGCACACAAGGGCCTGCCATCTCATTTTCCAAACCTCTTCAAGGTGCTGCATTTGAAATGTTGATTACATGTACAAATTGCATTGCTGTTCTCTTGCCTTTCCTGAGTAGTACAAGTAGTGCGTAAAGGCTGCTCTTCCTTTCTTAAATGTGGAGCTGGACACTTGAGGGAAACAGCATCAGGGAGTTATGGAGCTGATTCTTAACAGTTATGCCTGTCCTTTCCTTTGCCCACAGGTTCCTGCCAGATTATAAGACAAAAGAACTAACAAAATTAGCCCTGAGTCAGTCAATTCTCTCTAGGGGCCACAATTACATCATTATCTCCAAACTAGATTATGTTTATTATTAATAATAATATATCAATCTCAATTTTGATCTATATCTATCTTTGATTTTTATTAAATCAAGCAGTTGTCTTATTAAGGTAATAGGTCTTAACATTTCATACTGGTAATATATTTAATAATTTCAGCCTTTTCTATGATTTTTTCTTTATCTACCACCAGACTTTGTAACTGATAAACTTTATTTTCACCAAAATAAATCCCCAAGTGTCTGGGGAGGCCCACATTTTGGATGCTTTAAAAAATGTCCACAAATTCTTTGCTGTTCCTCCCTTCAAGAGGTGAGGTCTGTGAGGTCTCCACTTGAAACAAGGTGGGATTTTTGTGACAGTTGCCACCAATAAATAGTGTTAGTGATGCTGTTGACTCCCAAAACTGACTTAGAAAAAGCAACATGGCTTCCATATGCTCGTGAAGCCCTGACCTGTCATTTAAGTTATCCAAATGCCCTGAGGTTGCCATTCTATGAAGAGACCCAAGGGAACCCACATGGAGGATCACTGAGGCTATGTAAGAAGGGAGAGATGCCTGTCCAAGTCTTGGCTGCCACAGTGCTCCACTGCTACATCACCTACAGTCATATGAGAGACCCTAAGCCAACGCTCCCCAGCCAGACCCTTTCAGAATATCCGACCCACAAAATATACAATAAGATGGTGCTTGTGGTGTTAAGTCACCAAGTTTTATGGTGATCTGTTGCACAGCAATAGCAAGTAGAATCTGCATGCATATAAGTATGAGGCTAAAGTTATGGGATCATGACAAGCACGCCAAAATGTATATATACAAATGTATGGCCATTTCTTTCAATAAGTACTCGCCTTGGGAGAACTTTATTCATAATCATATTGTCATTGTGATACTGTGTCTGCCCATACTGATCTGTGACTTTGGGCTCATTATTCTGCCCTTTTGGGTTTCTTGAACAAAGAAGGGTTGATTAATTTTTTATAGTTTTTTAATCTCTAAAAATTAATCAACCCTTCCTTGTTCAGTTTACATATTAAAATTATAGTAAGACTTTAAAGATAGATACTAGTCATGTAGGAGAAAAATGTTCTCTTGTCCACCATTTAAACCTTACATGTATCTGAAAATAATTTGTTTATATAATTATTGACAGTAGTAAAAGAAGATATACTTGGTGAAGTCATTCTGCTAAATTCCTTGAAATTATATCTATTTTAATTTAGGAGTATTTCTATGTTTGTAGTGATATAAGATCATCTTTGAAAAACATAGTCATGATCTTCATGTACTGGAGGGATATTGAAAATAGGATCCAGGAATATGATTTAATAAATCATATACTCTTTGTGTTAGTGCTTTAACTTTTGAATAGATAATACGTTCACATAATTTGAACATCAAAAAATATAACAAATAAGCAGTGAAAATTCTCTTTCCCATATTTTCCCCCATCTTTGTAGTTTCCATCATTCCTCTAGTATGTAAACACTGTTATAATGTAGCATGCTAAACACAGTTTTCTGCTTTTTTTTTTTTTTTTTTTTTTTTAGCTTGTTACATATCTTGGCTATTTTTCCATATGCATACCTAAAGACCTTATTTGGCTATTTCACAGAAGCATAATATTTTATTGTATAAATGAACCATCATTTAACTGGTCCCTTATTGATGGACATTTAGGCTGTTTCTCATCTTTGCTTATTACAGACAATGTTGCAATCAATTACCTGTATAAAGTTCATTTTGTATATAAGCAAGCATATCTATAGAATATCTGTAGGATATATTCATAGAAATAGAACTACTGGATCAAAAGAAGTCTACATTTGTAATTTTGTTAGCTGTGGTTAAATCATTTTCCTTGGGGATAGCGCCAGTTTGCACGTTATTGTATAAGCATGTTTGAGAAACGTCAACCATGACTGATGCTCATTTATCTGGGCAAGAATGAATTAGACTTCTCAGAATCTATAGCTCAATTCCTGATAGGTATGTACAGAAGGAAATACACTTGAAAGCTGCAAAAAAAATGCTATTCCTATTCAACTCCTTCATTTAGTTTTGAAGTCCAAAGAGAAAAGTGACTCTCATAGGATCACACAGCTGACTAGTGACAGATCTGGGACTTATGATTTACGGTCCAATCATAGGACTTGTGGTTTAGTGCACTTTTCATATCAGAGAAGAGATGATAATTTGTCATTCCTACCTGTGTGCTGAAGATCCCTGTGTGCTGCTACTTCTGTTTATGATGATAGCTACTGTTTCTTGAGTCTTCACATGTGTTAGACATTGAATTTAATACTTCTATTTACATTATTTTACTAATATCAATAATTCAGAATTCATGTGCAAGATAAAGCATTGTCTGTGCATTTTGCATGCATACACCTTACATGTGTGTGTGTGTGTGTGTGTGTGTGTGTGTGTGTGTGTGTGTGTATACACACATATGTTCACTAAGAAAATGTGTATATACATGATGGAGTACTATGCAGTTATAAAGAAGGACAAAATTATGAACTTCACAGCAACCTGGATGGATTTAGAGTCCCTCATACTCAGTGATCTATCACAGAAATAAATAACTAAATACCACATGTTCTCACTTAGAAGTGGGTTCTGAACATTTAGCATAGAACTCTAAGAGAGGTATTGGCAGTAGCAGGATACAGCCAGGGGAAGGGGATAACATCACTAAGGATACCTGACCCTAAACCAGGGGAAATGAGGACCAGTTGGGGGTCCAAACTTCACCTGCACATAAACTACTTATGTACCTAATCCTGACTTGTACCCCACATCTTTACAATAAAATGAAATTTTAATAAAAGTAAATCATGCAGAACATTATTGAAATTACAATATCTGCTTGTCTCTAACACGTCCTTAAATTAATCAATTTTGAAATGACTTTTGTGAAAGACTATTCTGTTATTTTTATATTAAAAAATATAAACTCGTGATCCATTTAACCATGTTTAAGGTCTCCTTTAACTGCCAGATATCATTCTGTTCTCCATACATCTCCATTATAAGGTTAAATATTTATGATGCTGGCTGGGTGTGGTGGTTCACGCCTATTATCCCAGCACTTTGGGAGGTTGAGGTAAGAGGATTGCCTGAGCACACTGGTTTGAGACCAGTGTGGCAAGCACACTGGTTTGAGACCACTGGGCAACCTGGCAAGACGGCATCTCTACAATAAGTCAAAAAAATTAGCCAGGCTTGGTGGTACATGCCTGTAGTTCCAGCTACTTGGAAGACTGAAGTGGAAGGATCACCTGAGCCCAGCTTGTGGAGGCTGCAGTGGCTATGAGCATGTCAAGGCACTCCAGCCTGGGCAACAGAGTGAGACTCCAACTCAAAAAAAAAAAAAAAAAAAAGAAAATTCGTGATACTGTACAACACAGAGGAGACCACGGCAAACATCTAAGCAGCTGATTTGTTTTACAGATTAGAAAACCAAGGCAGGGACCACTGCAATGATGGCTTGATGTGGGGCACTTGATGACTCAGGGCTGGAACTGGAATTACAAGGCTGGCCTCCTGACAGAATTTTATAACAGAAAAAGGGGAACTCAGTGCGGAACGGTTACTCCTAAGTACCATGAACAATTAAAATAATGAAGAAGCTTTCCTTCTGAGTCTCATATCGATTCACCTCCAGCTTTGTGTATCTGAGAGGTCATCACATTAGTCGATAATAACACTCGATCTTGGATGCTGTAAATTTGATATAGAGCATAAAATACAGAGATCAATATTTTAATGTTGAGGAGGCTCATTTATTGGCTGTTTATCCTCAGACCTTTAAATGAAATGGAGAACTATAGAAATGCGAGGAATGATTTTTCATAAATTCCATTAAGTTATGTAGACAATGATGGCTAAAGAAAAGCAAAGGAAAAGTTGATTATGTAACTATTTCCTGCACTTATGGGCCTCTTTGTTTTTCTCTCTCTCTCTTTCTTTCTCATCCTCTGTCTCTCTCTCTCTCTCTCTCTGTTTCTCTCTTTCTTTGTCTCTCTGTTTCTCTCTGTTTCTCTCTCTCCATCTCTCTCTCCATCTGTCTCTCTCCCCCCATCCTTCTGCCTTCCTCCCATTAATGCTCCTACACTGTCTCTTTTGCTCAATCTCTTTAATGACCCCACTAAGGGGCACTTACTCTTGATTTTCTCCATCCACAAAATAGAAGACCCATGACATGTCCTGTATTAAATATTGCACAGAAGCAATGAGAAGAGTAAAAAAGCACAGACTTTACCCTCCGCAATGAGAATGTGGGTGCCAAAATTGCCCTGAAACAACATTTCCCAAATGTTCATTTGTGGAAACTTAGTCCCATGAGGTACTCTGCAAGACAGGTTTCAGTAGTCAAATAGGTTTTGGAGACACAGCATTTTGTAGTTGCCTACCGGAAAGTCACAACTCATTATGGCATACTAAATGCCTAGTGAAGTCCTGCAGCTAGGTAACTCATTTAATGTCATTTCACCTGGCTATTCCCAGATTTAATTGACCTTCAAACCTATCTTACTGAACCTACTTTGGGAAATGCTGCCTTATAGAATACCGCATTGTTCCTGTGTTGCTGTATTCATTAGAAAATGGAGAATATCACAGTTCGGCACAAATAACAAGTAGCCACAAGATGGGAAGGAAAGTAAAGCCAAACACTGTCTTGATGTATTCTAGTGTTCATTTAAAAATAGAAACTGAAGTACGATATTCATATAAGAGTTTACCATATAGGGTACAGAACTTGTATTGCTTGAATATATGCAACTCTTGCTTGTTACTTTTATTACCAAAAAAAGATATCACTGTTTGCTTTTTTTCTTTGCCAAGTACACCTAATCTTTTTTATCCCTCACTTCAATATTGTAGCGGTTCTTACTTTAAAACCAGGTTTACCTGTGAAATAATCTGCATGAACTCACTAGTGAAGTTTTTCTACCTATTTTGATCATATAATTTCATCTTTAACATTGTCTGACAAGGGTTTAAATGCTATTTCAGAACTAATTGTTAAAACCAATGCTTTGAGGTTTTTCTCAAACATCAAATAGTGACGGTTAGCAGGCAACCAGCAAAGAGTTTTCTTTTAGTGATTTATTTCCTGCTGTTCAAATTTCATATGCAATTTTAAACTATGCTATGTTCTTATTTTTGTAACGTGCTCATTCTTTTTTCCTTGTCATTGAAATTGAGTGGTACTAATTAGCTTTAGCCAATGCAAATAATTTTATTTCATCATAATAATTCAATAGAATTGTACTGTCTTTTTGATAAAAGTTGATTAGTTGTTATGTCTTACATCAATAAAATGGACTAATAATCCAATTCACAGATTAGACTGGGAAACAGGAGTTACAAGGCATTTTGAAATAAATTGGATTAAAATATGGGTTCTTTCTTCTAATCTTTCTTGATTCTAAAGTAAGGACCATTCCTAGTTCATAATGTTTCTAAATCTGAAAGTGTATATATGCAAAGGTTAAAAGATAGCACAATGGCTGACTTAATATGCAAAAAAATCATTTTTTGTTTTTAAACATAAAAAGGCATTGAAAAGTATAAATTGCATTTTGAAAGTTTTAATATAATAAAAATAGAAGCAGGTGTGGTGGCTCACGCCTATAATCCCAGCACTTTGGGAGACCAAGGTGGGAGAATCACCTGAACCCACAGGTTTGAGACCAGCCTGGACAACTTGATGAGACCTCATCTCTACAATAAATCAGGAAAAGTCAGCCAGGTGTGGTGGTGCATGCTTGTGGTTCCAGCTACTTGGAAGGCTGAGGCAAAAGTATCGCCTGAGCCTAGCAGGCCAAGACTGCTGTGGCTGCGAGCGTGTCACTGTCCTCCAGCCTGGGTGACAGAGTGAGACTCCAACTCAAAATAAATAAATAAAAATAAGTAATTCACCATTCACTTACTAAGATTCACTTACTAAGAACCATTATCCCTAGCATACCTTATGCATATGAGTATTGATGGGCACTTTAAAATTGGTTGAAATGTTCCAAAATTATTCTTTTTGGGGTTATTATTGATTATTATGAATTGTCTTGGCATTTTTAAAAGAAGCTTACTCTTTATTGTGTACAGTGCCTGAAACATATCTTATGTACAGATGGAGGAATGTCTATCATTGGCTGTTCTTTCCCACGTCAGTTCAGATGCCTATTTTGCCAGCAATTATTTATCAGTTTATTTTCCACCAAGGATATGTCTTTTTCCAGGTGCCAATTATATACACTTTATATTATATTCTGTCTCATTTGGATCTGACCGTTAACTGTGGAACAATTCACTGGTAGAGGATTCCTTTTCACAATTATCACTTTCCCAGGACATTACCTACTTTAGTAGATTGTGTTATCTGATATCATTTACCGAAGAAGTATTTACATCATCAATATTTTTTAGCTTCAACAGGCTTCAACACAAACACCTAAAATAAATAAAGTATCAATACGTTCAAAGTGAAAAATGCCTTGTTTATCCAATTTTTCCTTCCTTTTGTATTTACAGATGTCATCCACACTGTAGGGCCAATAGCCAGAGGCCATATTAATGGCTCCCACAAGGAAGACCTTGCAAATTGCTATAAATCATCTCTGAAGCTGGTGAAAGAAAATAACATCCGATCTGTGGTAAGTAATTTTGTGTTTTTTATTTCATATTCTTTTTCAGCCTTTATGTTTTGGAAATCAATCTTGTTAAAAGAAGTAGGAAACCATTTCCAAAATTCAGAAAAATTTAAGAATCTTAGTAAGTTATGCACCCTGTTTGGTGATCATAATTCTCTTCTTTGGTGTGAGCTGAATATTTAACTAAATTGTTTATGATGTTTCAGGGTTTAAAATCATAGAACCTCAGAACTGGAGTCTTGTCATCTCCTTCCTTTTCTCCATTTTGCCATTTACTTTCTTTTAAAGAAAGTAGAGATGATAAGAGTGGCCAACAGTTTTAAAGAAGGAAAATAGCAAGTGCTGAGTTTGTTATAATATTGTACATTTATTATATATTCATAGCATGTGCATTTTTAGTGCTCAGTTTAATCTCTTTCTACATGTAGTAGTGCATATGCACATGCTACATAAAATACATAGCTTCAGAAATGGCTCATTTGCAGAAATTTACTGTGTGTATGTTTCAACCTGAAAGTTATTCTTTTAGACTTATTTTACTCTTCCTAAACTAATACTCTGTAGTTGGGTATACCACATCCCTTCTATGTTTTATCAGGTTATACAGAGTTTAGAAAATGTGGATTGAATTTATTTCCTTCCCAGTAGGCTAAGATAAAAAGAATTCCCTTCTAGCTGGATTTGGAGGTATTTATTCACCTGCTTTTCTTTTGCAACATGTTCTACCTTTATTACATCTCAATTACACAAGGAAAGTAAAACAATGAGAAAGATAGACTGTAAATACCCAATAGTGAGTTAATTTGGTCAGACTCCTCCCCACCCCTGCTTTTTTCTCCCCAGATGATAACCTTGCTGAAATTGTGGGACAGAAAAGGTAGTTAAACACTTGACTAAGTCTTAGCAGACTGAATAGATCATCATTGTTTGGGAGTTCACAAAAGTGGTGGTTTTATTATTTGAGTGAAGGAACACTGAAAATCAGACACATTTAGATAACCTTGGGTGGTTGCTCTACTTTTCATGCATGATTATAATTATAAAGTGCCTTTTCCAATGCAACATTGGCAAGTTTGTTTGAAATAAGAAAACTTTGTGCAAGTTAACTGTACGGGCCTTTCAATCTTTGTGTAATTATTAACAGAGCTAGATATTTTATTTCACTCTTTGATTTTAAAAAATTTTCTGTTTGCAAATGGATCAATAGTTAAGGTCCTATTCTCTCTTGGAGGTGAAAGCTAAAGTTCAAAGAGAATGGAGCAACATAAGCTAAAAGACCAGTGGGTTAGTTTTACTCTCTATAGGAAAATAAGAAAAATCAAAGTAGGTGTGCACATTTAGGGAATAATTAAAATTTTGTCAATATGGCTTATTGATTTAAAAGGCAAAAGGCTGAAGTGCTTGGAAAATGGATATGTATTGAAGTTTCCAACTTGGAAAATATGGATTTTTGAGGCTGGAAGAGAATTTGCTAATAAATTCACTGGCATCTCTAAAGATTTGTTTTTAAAAGCCAAGAAAAAGTAAGAAGTTCGTTAGAAATAGTATAAAAATAGCACTAATCCTTTTAGTTGAGAAAAGTCTCTCTAACTATGATTATCTTAAAACAGTCACATCTATTGTTATGCTACTTACTGCCGTTAGAGAAGAAGTGGAAGAATTATGGTATACATTAACTTTTCTCTAATGGCCTACAGGTGGGCAGAAATAATACTCTAGTCATTCTGGGACTGGTAGTAGATCTACCTTAACATCTTTGATGATGATCTCAAAGGGCCAGTGGCACGTTACTTGAATAAAATTAACAAGTGATGCTGAATTGAATTTATTCCAATATTAGTAAATAAAAATGGAGATGGAAATATGCACAGTGTGAAAATGAAATGTCCAACTAAGTTAATCATGTCCTTCCATGGTTGACTGGAGTTGCCATTAAATATCTTGTATCTTACTCATAAAAAGACAAAAAAAAATTTTTTTCACTCTCTGCATTTTTCTCTCTCTTTCTCCTTCTTCCATCCCTCCCTCCCTCCTTCTCTCCCTCCCTTTCTTTTTTTTTCAGTTTTGAAAATATAGTTTATTTAGAAAGTAAATTAGAGAGAAAGAGAAAGAGAGAGAGGGAGAGAGGGAGAGAGGGAGAGAGGAGAGGAGAGAGAGTCACCTCCCCAGGTAGAGAAAATATAGTTTATTTAGAAAGTAAATTAGAGAGAAAGAGAAAGAGAGAGAGGGAGAGAGGGAGAGAGGGAGAGAGGAGAGAAGAGAGAGTCACCTCCCCAGGTAGGAGAGGGGGCCAAAGCTAGAAAACTTGGCGGCCATTGCTTAAAGAGCCGTGTGGACACACCAAAGCTTAACAAAGCAATGGTCCTTTTTCGTTTTTTGAAGGAAATGGGGCTTTCTACTTTATATGGTATGTCGTATTCTTGACCACCATTAAACAAATAATAATGGTAATAATGTCATCAAATCCTGGTTATTTGGAGGGAAATGGAAAACTTTTAGAAACATGTTTATGACTGGATACGTGTTTTATAGCATAGGCTTGTACTTTGTCTTTTCTTTTCCTTTTTTGAGCTGGAGTCTCACTCTGTCACCGAGACTGGCCGCTCCCGGCCACCACAGCCTCGACCTGCTGGGCTCCGGTGATCCTTCCGCCTCAGCCTTCCAGTAGCTGGAACTACAGGCGTGCGCTACCGCGCCTGGCTAATTTTTTGATTTATTGTAGAGATGAGGTCTCGCCAAGTTGCCCGGGCGGGTCTCAAACCCGTGGGCTCAGGCAATCCACTCACCTCAGCTTCCCAAAGCACGGGATTACAGGCTGAGCCACCAAGCCCGGCTATACTTTGTCTTATTATCACAAAGAAGGGATAGAGATGGTTGATATAAAAAGCCTGGTTATTAAGATGGACAATAAACTTAACTTGAACTCATTTATATAGATGTCAAAGAAAATTTTTCATAAATTCTTTTCCCAGAGCACCTTAGTGCTTGCTTTATTATTTATTCCTGTGTGAACATGGACAACTAATGTTAATAATTTTTAGCTTCAGTCTCCACATATAAAGAGTCAGTAAATTACTACTGTCCTCTCAAAACTGTTCAACTCATAAGGCTATTATGGGGATCAGTTGAGATAATGAATATAAGATAACTGGAAAAATGCAATTCTCTATAAAAATATTAGCAATGTTACTTCAAGTGTAAGATGATTTCACACTTTATGTTTTGTCACCTTAGGATATTTGTATCATTCTTATCTTGATATCTGTTTTGACACCAGATCACATTTTACCATACCATTTTATGAATTTGTAAAGCAGAATAAACTATTGTAAAGTATTCAGTTAGCATATCCCATTTAGTTAAAACTATTATTAATGTTTTAATAACAGTCTTATTTATAATGATAAATAATATAATTCTTAATATTACCAGCTCACTTCTGCATTGACAATAACACAGAACATAGCACAGTTTTATTGCTCAGTAGATATGTTGAATTAAATTATATTAATTGTGTCACTATCTGCAACTGTCTTAAATTTACAGTCTAATTTTTCGTTTACAAAATACTCGTATTATTATGGTTTCTCTCACTATGTGTTGGCAGCAAAGCTCACAAATGAATGAGTGAATAGTTAAGTTGGGGTAGTAAATATGTAAGAAAGTAGCTATAAGGCAATATGGTAGATACCATAATGGGAATGTATTACTTAATTGGTTGGAATCAGCTACCTCAAATAATCTCAGAATATCAATGGCCTACATTTAGAGACTCTGGTTATGGACAGCTTATCATCTTGTATTATCTGAAACTCATCACCTCCTCAGTTATAAAATACAGAATTTGCAAAGTCATACATGAACTTTTTCTGCCTCAGCGTAGAAGTGACATATATCATTTTTACACCCATTTCATTAGCCAAAACTATTAACACAGCCCTACCTATCTGCAAAGAGGCCAAGAAAGTGTCTAGAAATAAATTAAATATATGATAGGCATCACTTTTCTGCCAAAGTTAAACCAAAGGCTTTAGGATTACAGAGGGGTCCAAGGTATATATGTTACTCTAATATCACCAAAAGAATAGATTCTTCAAATTACTTGTTAGATATAAAACACATAGTATGTTCTTTTATTCATTTTTTTAAATACTAATGAGACCTATCATATATAGGACATTATTAGGCATCTTGTAAGACTTGGAGGATAAAATGATTGTCTTTAAACACAATTTGTTTCAATCTTATGACCATCCAGACAAATAGAAGGACAAGATTATTATGTCCATTTTATGATTTTGGAGTCCTCTGTAGTTCTCTCAACGCTTTTAAATATCTTCCCAGAGATGCCTGAAATTCCTTAATTAATGACTAATTTCAGTTGGTCAGGCATTGTTCTTTCTCTGCGATTTTCCTTTAAAATGCAAATACTCATGAGATGAGTAGATAATTAATTTTCTAACACTTTAATATGAAGGAATTTATCAAATTACTTTCCACTTTGTTAGGATAGATGAGAGAATGCTCAAAGTACTGAGCATTTCAACTGGGGAAGGAAGAGAATTGGAAGAAGGTCTCTGTAGAGAGAAACAGAAAACAGAGTAGGGTATAAATGCATTTCACTTATCTCCTCATTTTACTAAGAGGAGATCATTTTTAAACAAAGAAAAAGAAAATGTTATAGTCATACATAATTATCTAGAAATAAGGTAGTAATTTGGGTGTTGAATTTGTTAAAGATGAATTTTTTTACTATAAAAATACTATAACTTTTATAAACTTAGGTGAGAAAATTTCATTACATTTCTCTCTTCTATCCATTCTTTGTGATGGCTGTTTTTCAATATATAACCACATGTTTGCTTTAGGTAGTAAAAGAAAAAAATAAGTTAATCAATAAATCAAATGACTCATTTTACACTGACATTTCTCTCTTATGAATGATTATTTAGTGCAGCCTCCTTAACATTATTTAGAGAATTTTAATCATTATTCTCCTTCCAATCTTAAATAGTTTCATAAGAAAAAAAAGTCTGACCAATCTTTCATACTTCATAGGCCTAGTTTGTGCAAGTTTCTTATGCCTTCCAAATTCCTCCAAATATAGTTCCGTTAATATTCTTTAATCATGAGTTTTCCTTGGGCAAGAAAAAATATGTAATATATGATTTTTATATATATTCTTGACAACCTTGAGACTGTTGATTTCAAGATAGGCAAACTGTAAGGAACCATGAAAAAGATAATTAGAAGCAGAATGAACTGGAATTTGGTATAAGGGAAAAAAAAGCTACTAAAAGAAAATCAAGGAGAGTGACGATTTTCTCGATAAAACCATGGGAAAGATAAAGGTAGATGTCAAAAAATAAATAAATGAAAAATAACTCAGGTCTGAAAACCATAGTACTCGAATGTAAACTGAGAAATGAATTGATTGGTGAAATCAAGTATCTGAATGATTTTGATTTCTAGAACAATAGTATATCCTGCAAAAATTGAAAGTATACATACACATAATATTCTTTGTATGTTATCTTATACATACTAATAGAATTTGTGTATATTGGTGAAAATCTTGGGTGAAAATCAGGGTTGAGTATAGGAAAGCAAAATTCCTATTGAGCAAGGGCTGGCAAATGATAATTAAGGGTTTCCTGTCCATTATCACTAAGTGCTGATGGACAGGATGACATAGGTTTTATCTTACATATTATGCTGCCTTTATTCTTTTTGTTTGTGATCATAGAAATATTTTATAAGTATTTGTAACACTTATGCCTGACCTCTATTTCTCTCTTTTTTACAGTATGACCTTAAATTCCTCTAGGTCAAATTATTTTACCATCAGGTTCATTTTTAGGAATCGAATTCATGCCATTCAAAAATGATCACAGTAATTTATTCTCTCGGCATCAGTTAAACGGCATGCAGATATATTTGTCAATGATATTAAGTCTTCGATAAAATTCCTCTTGCTGATAAAATGCAATGCCCAAGTTTGACATTCTTTGTGTGACAACATGTAATAAAATAGATGTTTTATTACAGAAATGATCAAAATCTGAGTATAAGCCAGATTTTACTTAGTTAAAAATTATTTTTCCATGAAGTCTAAGTAATAATTCACGTATGAATTTGGTGATTTTATATAATTATGGACAGACTAAACTTGGGTGTTTGTTTAAATGGTATGCACTACTGTGATTTCAGTGAGAGTTGTTCTAAATCATTTATTAAGTGCAAAAAATATATATAAATTTTAACTGCTAGGAACCTCCCAAGGTCAACAGAGATCCCTCAAAGCTAGGCAATGTTCCCTTCAAGAGACATAGATCTTGAGAAGTAATAGCTTCTAATGGGAAAGATGATGGGCCTGAAACTTCAATGCTACCTCTAGGCATTGTGGCAATAAGTGATTTTGGAATTCTGCATTTAGTTGTCTCACTGTAGGGTAGGTTTTCATTTTAAGGCGTAGTCAAGTGAATCTTATTTTCTTACACAAGTTCCCTTCTGAGAGGTTGCCATGGCAATGAGTTCTCAGCCTGAAATTCTTAAATGTTAGTTTTATTTTATTATCTGAGTTTCCATTGCAGGCCACATCAATCAATGTGGTTCCCTATTTGAGAAGAGTTCTGCAGCCTCAAAAAGCTGACCGTTTAATTTGGTCCCCCTGCTCTTCTGCCTAGCTTGATGTTACCATTTCCCAGCCAGCTCTTCATCCTAAAGGACCCTTTTCTTCAGAGTCATCAATTTGATCTTTTCCAGTTTCTTTTTAGGCAACATTCAGTCTTGGTTCTCAGCTGTCTCATTTAGAAAGGATGACACCAAGTCTCTATGTCTTTCCTAGTTGGGTTTCTAACAGCTGTGACTAATAATACTATTAATAAATAACAAGAACAAAGGCATTTTGACACTTGTGCTTCACTTTACAGTTTACAGATAATGTACAGTCCATTCCTGTACATCATCTCATTTGTTATTCAAATTCTCTAGCTAGCTGCCTCTGTTTCATTTATGTAGCCAATGGGAGGAAAGGGCTAAATGAAGACTTTTTCTTTCCCTTTTTTCCCTACACCTCACCTTTTATAAGACCTCCTCATTGGGTGTGGGGAACAGAATCTGTTTGTTATAATACTCTCACCAGATTATTATTATATTGAGAATGACAAGTGACCAAGGACAGGCAGCATGCCTAAGGAGGAAGGAAGGCATGGGATTATGGTAAATTCACAGATTATGCCTGGGAAACAGATGGGTATATACCCAAATCCATATAGTCAGATACTGCACAATCTATGTCCTCAGGTGGCCACACCAGAGTGATCATTTGAGCCAGAAGAATGAGATCAACCATTTAGTCATGAAACATACTAATAACAGCTAATGTTTTTGAAGTCTCACTTTGTGCCAGGCACTATATTTTACTCATTTAATCCTCAAAACAATCCTGATTGAGAAAGTGTGATTTCTTCCATTTTACAGATGAGAAATATGAGCTAGAAGGAAACGGCTTTCTTTCTGGTTTATATTCCTGATTGGAGGATATTAACCAAAAAATCAAAGTGATGCATATTGTGATACAATTTCTCCACTAGTTAAGCATTAGATTCACATTTATAACTTCATACGTTCACTTTCATAACTCCATGCCCTCTATAGATTATAACACTAAGTCTAAGTCTAGAAACTGGACCTATGGCATTATGGGCATTATGGGCCTTACCTCAAGCGAAGTCAGGTATTGATTTAAATGGGATTTAAACAGAGGCAGTCTAAACCTAGTGACTTTGCCTTGCCTCTTTCCTTTCCTTGATTGTTTTATGTCTTTTATGGCTGCACCAGTGGTTCTCAGGGGGGGTAGCACAACCCTCCAGAGAGCAGTTTATGAGGGTAATTTTGAGCAATGACAGCTATGGGGGGGTGCCTCTAGCATTTTGGGATCAGGAACAGGATTATTGTAATATGTGTTCTGGCCAAGTACACATGGAGAAACTGTCCCTCATCCCACATTGTTTTAATGTTTTGCCGGACAGTCATATAAGCAGGGCATCTATTTATAAACAACAGGATACATCAAAACAAAGTCTCTTTGTTTCCACTGTCTACTGAACTACCATGAAAATTAAGAGAAACTTGTATACGGTTTGCCTAGAACTTCACCAAGAGTGCCTGAGAAAATTATGACTCTGTGGCAGGTGAGTCCCCACCTGTTTGAGTCTACATTTGCAAATATTCTTTTCATGGTAATTCTTTGTCATGAAGCAAATCTCTGCCTAATTTATTGTTGTTCTGTTGTAGTCACACTCAAGTTATTACATGTTGAGAATAGAGGGGGGCACAACATCAGTAAGGGTACCTGATCTCAAACCAGGCAAAATGGGGACCAAAGGGAGGCCCAAACTTTACCTGTATGGTGACCACTTGTAGAACTAATCCTGAATTGTACCCCACATCTTTAAAATAAAATTAAAAAAAAGAATTTTACCATAATTATTTTCCTTTTACACTTGTGACACTATATTGATGTTTTTAAAAATGCATTAGTGTTATCTTGACTTGATTTCCCTTGGAAGCAGACCTTGCGCCAAGGTTTTGTGTACAAGTACTTTATTTAGGGGGCAATGACATGAGGCAATGGCAGAGGAGTGGGAAAGTGAGGAAATTAGGAAAGGCAGCTAAGAGGGATGGGGAGTGTTATTACATGAGATGCCACTGTGGACACTTGGGGCTCAGTCCTGCTGGGAGAACTCTGGGCCACCCTGTAGAAACTTCCGAGGAGTAGCCTCCTCTGAGGGAGAAGAAAAGCTGGGTTATTTATCTTCCACGTCCATCAGTTGACTGAGGACTATTCCTGAGGTCTTTACTCCCCAGTATTTCTTATCTGCCCCTTGACAGGCTAAGGGAAACCCCTCAGGCAGACAGTGATGACAAGGGTGTTTGCTGGAGGATTTTGTGGGTGGGTATGCTCTAAAATGATAAGTCCTGGGCAGATATGGGTAAAACACTGACACCTTCTGCCTCACACATGCAGATAAGTTTTATTGTTTATATTTATCATTTCAGCATAGTAAGAGGACTTTACAAAATATTTGTTATAGAAAGGTAATGCTGGATCTGATAGAGGCAAGAACCACTGTTTTAAATTAAACTGAGTTTCTAATAGGGCCAAGCCACATTCAATATGCTAAGCACAGATTGCTCAAAGGATTATAATCTTGAACTCAGGCATCCAAATTCGCTGTGTCTTTGATTTAAGTACAGCAGATAACAGTGTTATAAAGATGGTAATTAACATGACTAGTGTTATAACCTATACAATGCATGGGTTTATGAAAGTGAACATTGTGCTTAACTAGTAGAGTAATAGTATCACAATATTGTGTCACCATAGTTGAATTTTGTTTGAGATCTTATAATACTAAATGTAGATTCACCTTGCAAACTGAAAAAAAAGAGTTGGCCACTTGGGGTCGGATATATGTAAAATCATTCATCAGTTAGAAGATACATTTTAGAGATGAACAATTTGATTAGATTATTTTATTCCAACATGAGAATTCTTTCAAAATATGTCCTCTTTTAATGATTTAGGAAATACATTGTCTTATACTTTCTTCAAAAATTCTACTTTAGGACTATAGATTGATTCTTTCTGAAAGAGTTGTCTGAAAGTTTTTACTTTCTCATCTATAGTTTGAAAGAATTATTTTTAGTCACTTGTATATTTTGCAGATTTAAGTCTGCTAGCAAAGATCAAGAAAACTATATTTAAAATTAAAGTGAAAAACATTTTAATTTGGCCAGATTCATCAACTTAATTATTTTCAGTTATTTTATCAAGCTGGGGAACAGTCCCAGGAAAATCATTGCTGGTTTCTACAACAGTGTCTTTCAGAGGAATTATTGACCCAACACACTGTCAAAGAAAGTATATTACAGTGAAATTTGTATAGAAACAGTAAACAGATTTGCAATGCAAGCTTTCATCTTGAGTGCTTTATTTTTCCCTGACCTGAGCAGCAGTTATTAGATCACTGTATCATGAGGAAATAGTCAATTCAAAACACAAACCACAGAGTCCCGAGCCTGCCATTAGGTTTGAACAACTGGGCAATTTTGGCGTATGTCTAGAGGGTTAATAGTCTAGAGCAAAGGGAATGGCTTTAAACTGTACATTTTTTCTTGCAAATGTTCAGATTTATTTTTTTAGGAGAGCAATTTCAATGTATAGAATCTAGCCTTTTCTCAAGCTGTTGAATTGAGAGACCAAAGGAGCAAAATCAAATAAAACCAGTAAAATTTTTAAAATAAAAATAAATCTGCCAGTGGCAAGAAAGTTCCCTCGACTTGTTTATGCACAATTCGATGGAGTTGGAAAGTGGATTTTTTTAAAATAGAAAATGTGTCATAGATTGGGTTCAAGCAACGTCCTAGCTATCTTTGTTTGTTTGTTTTATACACACACACACACACACACACACACACACACACACACACACACACACTTCCAAAGGTGAAATATTTGCCTTGCTGGGTATCTCATCAAAGTGGTATAGCGTTGTATTTATAATTAAGGATTAAACTCAGCAGCATATTTACCACCTACGTTTTAGCCCAAATGAGCTGAATAACCTCACTGCAGTATCTCTGTCTCTTCTAAGCTATGTTCTGGAAATTTCCTTGCTGCAAGTATACTAGTAGGTAAGCCATCCCAGAGGACACACGACAGAAAAGCTTATAGACCAAATTAAGAAGCATGACTCGCTTGGTTTATTGAATCAAGGGGAAAGAAGCCAGGGAGAAGATGGATAGGTTAACACACTCGGCTAGGCAACAAATGAGTGAAAGCACTGCCTACCTCATTCCTGGTTATGTTGTGTTTGAATGCCCTTTCTCCTACCATCTAGCCCTCTAGATGACGGTGTGGCCATGAGGACCAGAGTTGAAGTTTGAGGTAAGGGAGCATGGCAGATGGCAAATACCTGGGGCCAACAATGCACACTTATGCTATTATGCAAGGACTTCTGAGTAGTAGCTCATCAATTGGTTTATGAACAGTAATGAGTTTTACCTGTATTTCCATGTTATAGCAGATGTAAGGTCAAATGATACTATCATGAGTATCACCAATGAGAAGTTAATGTAGGCATGACATTACTGTTACCCTGGGGGTGACATGAATCATGTTTATGACCTGGTCTTGTCATCCCTTCTATTCAGACATAACAATCTTGTTTGTTTCATCCTTTTTATCATATAGCATATCTTAGAGGTTATTCATTTAGTACTGTATTTGAAACATTCCGTGAATACTTCCTAAATCTCAAAACCTACTTTATTTAGTAGGATCATTATCAACACTTAACATGTGCACTTTATACATCTCATTTGTTTTTCTTTTCTTCTACTGAAGAGTTGAGCATCTCAAAAAATACAGCAAACACATTATACTTTTTATATAAAATTGGGATGACGATATCAGTAAATTATTACTGTAACTGAATGATGGACAGCTTCTATGGACTGCATTGTATCCTCTCAAAATTCATATGTTTAATCCCTAAGCCCCAATGTGATAGTATATAGAGATGGGGCCTTTGAGGGGTGATTAGGTATAGATGAAGTCATGAGGATGAGGCCCTGAAGGTGGTATTGGTGCCCTTATAAGAAGAGACACCAGAGAGTTTGCTTCCTCTCACTTTCTCTCTGCCCTGTGAGGACACAGTTAGAAGGTAGATGTCTGAAAGCCAGGAAGAGAGCCCTTACAGGAGAACAAAATCTGCCAGAATCTTGATCTTGGATTTCCCAACCTGAAGAACTAAGGAATAATAAATTTCTGTTGTTCAAGCTACCTGATTCATAGTATTTTGTTATGGCATCCAGAACTGACTAATAAAGTGGATATGGAGGTGTTCATTATACTATTCACTCTGCATTTTGTATGTATGTTTGAAATTTTCCATAGTAAAACAAACTTAAATATTTAAATATATACAAGATAGTGATAAATAATAACAGCATGCACTTCCTAGGATTTTCATGAGGGTAAAATGAAGCAATAAAGTGCTTGGTAGGCTACAGTGTTCATTAATAGTAGTTTATTTATTTATTTTTGAGTTGGAGTCTCAATCTGTCGCCCAGACTGGAGTGCAGTGGCACACTCCCGGCCACCGCAGCCTCATCCTGCTGGGCTCAGACAATCCTCCTGCCTCAGCCTTCCAAGCAGCTGGAACTACAGGCGTGCGCTACCGTGCCCAGCTAATTTTTTATTTATTGTAGAGACGAGGTCTCGCCAAGTTGCCTGGGCGGGTCTCGAACCCGCAGGCTTAGGCAATCCACTCTTCTCAGCCTCCCAAAGTGCTGGGATTACAGGCTGAGCTACCAAGCCCGGTCCATTAATAGTAATTTATCTGTAAGATATATATTGAACAAATACCATGTTCCTATCACTGCTCAAAGTATTTGAAATATATTTGCCCTCATGGAACTTGCATTCTACTGGTAGTAATTATTATTATTATTAGATAGTTTCACTACATTTTTAGATGCTGTGACATTCATTATTATTACATTTTGGGGCCATTTTCTCATTACCATTGTGCTTTCTTCCTTATTTTTGTGATTCTGGAGTCTTTGAAAAGTAAAGGTAACAGAGCTAAGTATAGATCCAGAAAATGGCAGTTCTGTGAAATGGCAAGAGTATAATACTCAGTCAACATACATCCATAAAGATAGATGATCATGTGACTAGCCCTATAAAGAATGCACAGCAGCTATTTCTGAAAACTGGAAATCAGAGAGCTGTCATCCAGAACAAGTGAAACAAACCACCACACAAAGTGTTTAAAACAATAAATATCCAGAAACAATTTCTCAAGCATTTGATATTTTTCCAAGCAAAAATTAGATATTGAGATCATTGTTTTAGTAAGAAAGAATAGCTAGAATCCATGCTTCATGCTTTAAATTCCTTGGACTGTTTGACTACCATGGAGACCAGGGACTAATATGAAAATGTGATCAGCAACATGAGTAAGGAGTAAGAGACATGTTAAAGAAATAAAACCATTTCTATCAGGTTCATGCTTCATGGAAGAAGTTGAGCTGTATTTTTTTCAACTATAAAAATATAATTAGATTATCCAAAACATGTATTAAATAGTAAGTGAAAGTATACTAACATTATAGTGGAGAAACCCAGCAGACTCCATCATAACCAAGTAATCAAGATTAACATCATAGTAATAAGGCCTATCAATATTATGAACTTCTTGATATGACAGACTAGAAAAGGCATTACATTACTGCTGTGGTTTTCATGCAAAAAAAGTGCATAGTTATAGTCCAATCATGAGAAGCTATTTAGGCAGACCTCAAATCAGGAGCATTCAACAAAATAACTAATTCAAAATAGCTCTTCAAAATTATCAAGATCATAAAAGAAAATGAAGGGCTAGGTTTATTCTTCTTCTATTAATATACTATATTACATTAGTTGTTTTTTGAGTATTAAACCAGCCTTACATTCCTGGGTTAAATCCCATGTAGTCTTGGTGTGCAATTCATAACTCTTTTTATATGTTGTTGGATTCTTTTGTATCATATTTGTGATATCTAATAAATGACCAAGAAATGGTACTACATTATTAAACATGTAAAAATTAGAAACTTACAGTGCACACATTTTGGTTTTCAAATTAAAGATATTTGTTTACATATTTTATGACTTTACCACTGCTTTGCCAATTGTCATAGGTTACATCCTTCAAGAAATACTCTGGGATGGAGTTTAACATGCAGGAGGTTTATAAGGGAGTGCTTCTGCAATGGATGTCTGCAGAAGGAAAGAGGAGACAGAATTGGGCAGAGGGAGAAGTCAAGTGATGGAGTCTGTATAGAGCATCTGCTGACCCTATTGGGAGTTTTAAGGCTGAGAGGTGTATAACAAAATGGTTCCAAGATGGTGTGAGGAGTCTAGACCTTTACATTCTCATACCAAGCAGTTACTGGATGCAGGCTGCACCCAGGAAGGGGAGTGATCTTGGGCTAAGTAGCTCTCTCTGTCAAGTGCAGTTTTTGGAGAGGGCTGACAGTTGAGTGATGTCTTCTTATAGCATTCCCTACAGCTGGGGGGATACATCCTTCTGTTCTGCAGAGAATCTGGGTGGTGCGTCAGTGTCCATCACACCAGATATTAGCCCAAATTGGGATTCTTCAGCTGAGCTTGGTCCTGTTCCTAAGCCCAATTTATTCAACAGTTATGTATTTTCTCTTGGATAGGATTTTAATTTAATGCTTTTAAATTTAATGCTTCTAGGAAAATAAGAATTGAGGCAAAATACTTCGCTTTTTTTAAAAAAAGCAAATGAATTGGGTTATAGGCTGAGAATTCTTTAGTGGTTAGAGTAGAGTCATTTTGATCCATGTGGAGATAATAGAACCACAGGAAAGAGTCCTCATTTTTTCTCAGAACTAACCCAGTTCTTTTCTATTACATGCAATTTTATTTTCCTGAATTCTATGTTTTTCTTGGTTGTCTGGCTCATTTTCAGGAATAAAGCACACACATACACACGCAAGTTGATATATGCATATCTTAAATATAGATGCAGTGGGGGCAGCTTGTACTAGCTTGTGAGAGCTTATTGTTACAATGTCAAAACTTTTGTAAGCTGATTGTTAGAATGTAGACTTTACTGAGAATTAAATTACATAAACTCACAATTTAATAAATTATATTAGAGACAAAGACAATAGGTAGTGAACACACATCACTTCCTAATTACTACACTTTACTATTATCTGTGTTCTTAGGGTTATTTATGTCTATTGTACCTGCATGATGGAAATTCTGCATAATGGTGAGTTTTCTTGCATCCTTCTCAATTATATATTCAGTAGCATCATGTAGGCAGTATGAAGTTTGCCACAGTGGGAATATTTACGTGGCAGAAATCAACAAATGCCACACACCAGGGCTTGATTTATTATTTTGTTGATCATCTAGACTTGAGAAATTTTGTTCTTCTAATAAATATTAGGGGGGAAAGCACATTAGCAATAGTAAGGTGGTCCTATTACTGCTCATCTAATAGCAATAGCAAAGCAGATTCTGGTAATTTCATATGTAAGTGATGGGTTTTGTACATAGAAAGCAGGGATACCAAGGGAAGGTTTTCAACTGCCTAGTTTGGTCTGGAGGCAGGGAAGGCTTTGAGGCAAGAGGTTGGTTTGATGCCCCACTGCTCCCCAGATTGCTCCAGTTTCAATGCCTGGATAAGCAGACACTTCCTTCCCCTTTCACCATTCCATATGCATCTTCAGAAATTATGGTTTGGTCAAAAAGCATGGCATTCCTAGAGAAAGGAGTTCCAACAGCTTTTCTTTGCTGAAAGGTCCTCAGAGTCTGGTTTTACTAACTCAACCTCAGTATAGCTTTTTAAAAACTTTATGAATAATTTTTCTTTTAAAACTTCCTTTCTTGCCAGGCACGGTGGCTCAAGCCTGTAATCCCATCACTGTGGGAGGCCAGGTGAGAGGATTGCCTGAGCTCAGGGGTTCGAGGCCAGCCTAGGCAGTTTGGCGAGCCTCATCTCTACAATAAATCAAAAAAATTAGCCAAGAGTGGTAGCGCACATCTGTAGTTACAGCTGCTTGGAAGACTGAAGCAGAAGGATTGCCTGAACCCAGCAGGTCAAGGCTGCAGTGGCCGTGAGCATGCCATTGCACTCCAGCCTGGGTGGCAAAGTGAAAAAATAAAAACCAAACAAAACAAAACACTTCCTTTCTTTTAAACGATGGTAAAGGCATACTCTGAAACCGTTTATATGTCTGCTCTACCTAAAATTAATGTATGAAGCAAAAGCACAAATCTTCCAATATTTCTACTTAGGCTGCTGGTTTACTTGCACACATTTAATACTGTAAGTCATCACTTATGAGAATTGCTTCAAATTTAAGATCAGCAGAACTCCGCATAATATTATATACCTGTGACATTATCACCAAAATACAACATTATAGAATTGTGTTAAATAATTCAGAGATATGTTCTAACTATTCAACATTATAGTGTTAATGAGATGCAGAGAATTAGCATCTGAAATGAATAATTCCATAATTCTTTCATGCCTTCATTTATTTTTCACATTATTGTGTTTTTATTTAAATGGAGAGAGAATACTTTCTGAAAATTCAGTTGCATTTGTTTTCTTGTGGTGTTGCTTCAAATACAGATGATCTCTAACTTAATAATTTTTTAATTTTATGATGGTGTAAAGGTGATATACATTCAGTAGAAACTGCACTTTGCATACCCATATGACCATTCTGGTTTTTACTTCCAGTGGTACAGTAGTCAATAAATAACATGAGATACTCAGCACTTTATTATACACTAGGCTTTGTGAGATGGTTTTGCTCAACTGTAGGCTAATGTTCTGAGTACATTTAAGATCGACTAAGTTAAGCTATGGTGTTTGATAGGTATATTAAATGCATTTTTGACTTAAGAATATTTTCAACTCATGATAAATTTATCAGGACATAGCCACATCATAGAGACATTGTGCTTTGAGACAAATTAAGAAGCAGTTTGAAGAATTTGATATGTTATCTTTATGTAATACTGTACCCCTTTCTAAAATATCCCAGATGTGATAACACTAGTAGAGGTGTCCAGATGTAGTGAACCACAGGTTAGAATCACATTCTAAGTTAATCTGAGGAACTACAAAAACATAAGTGTTTAATGCTAATGAATAATCTTTTCTTAATGTCAAAACTTTTACTATAGACTGAGAGTGGTGGCTTCCATCTATAATCCCAGCACTTTGGGAGGCTAAAGCAGGAGGATTGCTTAAGCCCAGGAATTTGAGACCAGCCTAGGCAACATAGTGAGACCTTGTCTCTACAAAAAAACTCAAAAAATTAGCCAAGAATGGTGGCATGTGCCTGTAGTCCCAGCTACTTGGGAGGCTGAGGTAGGATGATCGCTTGAGCTCAGGAGTCCAAGGCTGTGGTGAGCTGTGAATGTACCACTGCACTCCCACCTGGGTGACACAAAATTAGTAAAATTTAATAATTTAAGTTTAACCCCTTTGGACACTTCCAATTAGTACTTTAGTATTCTGTTGAGCCCATCGAAAAACCACTAACAGAGTGAATAGGGTGAATGTGTGTGTGTGTGTTTGTGTGTGTGTGTGTGTGTGTGTGTGTGTGTGTGTGTGTGTATGGGTGTGTGTGTGTTGTATATCCACATCACTTTTCCTCCCTGAGTTACCACACTTAAGGGCAACTTTACCTGCTTTTATAACACCTTGATATTGATGTGATTTTAGAATGGCTTTGTGGTATCATAGGAAAAAAAACTGACCTAAGAGTTTGATACAAATATTTAAGTCCCAGTCTTTCTAATGAATTGCTGTAAGTTCATCTACTTTTAAATCTGTGAAATGGGGATAATGTTCTTGAGGATATAAAACCTTGGAACTCTTAGACATTGCAGTAGATATATGAAATGATACTGTCGCTATCGAAAAAAAATGGACAGTTCTTCAAAAAGTTAGACATAGTGACTTCATGATGCAACAATTCAGCTCCTAGGTATGTACTCCAAAACCTGGAAACATGTGTACACATAAACTTGTACACTAATGTTCACAGAAGCATTTTTTTTCATTTTTATTTTAGATTCAGAGGATACACATGCATATTCATTACATCAACATATCGTGTCATGGCAGGGATTGGGTCTCAGGTGGCCCATTCCCCAGCTAGTGAACGTTGTACCTCCTAAGTAATTTCTGAACTCTTACCCGCATCTCCATCTCCCCTCTTATTGGTGTCCCCAGTATCTATTATTTCCATCTTTGTGGCCATTTAGCGCCTGCATACAAGTGAGAACATGCAGTGTTTGCTTTTCTGTTTGAGTCAGTTCACTTAGGATGATGAAATCCAGCTCCATCCATGTTGCTGTGAAGGACATGATTTAATTCCTTTATATAGCTGTATAGTATTCCACAGTGTATATATACCACATTTTCTTTATCCAGTCAATTGTTGGTGGGCACTTAGTTTGGTTCTATGATTTTGCTATTGTGAATAGTACCTAGCAGCATTATTTCTAATAGCCTCAAAGTGGAAATAACTCAAATGTCCATGCAGTGATGAATGGATAAGCAAAATGTGATGCATGCATAATAATGGAATAGTATTAATACTAATGGAGAGTTATTGTGCAATACAAAACATGAAGTAGTGCTATATGGTACAACATGGTTGAACCTTGAAAATGGTATGCCAAGTGACATAAGCCAGTTACAAAAGGCCTGATTCTGCTAGACTGAAGCATCCAGAGTAGGAAATCCATAGATACAGAGAGTAGGTTAGTGGTTGTCAGAGGCTGGGCATAGGAGATGGGGACAAACTGGGGAGTGACTGCTGATACGGTATCTTTTTGGGGTGATGAAAATACTCTAGGATTAGCTAGTGATAATGGTTCATAACTCTGTGACTATACCAAAAACACTGATTTATACCCTTTTTTTTTGTCAGAGTCTCACTCTGTCGCCCAGGCTGGAGTGCAGTGACATGCTCACGGCCACCCCAGCATCGACCTGTTGTGCTCAAGTAATCCTTCCACCTCAGACTTTCAAGTAGCCGGAACTGCAGGCATGCACTACCACACCTGGCTACTTTTTTGAATTATTGTAGAGATAAGCTCTCGCCAAGTTCCCCAGGCTGTCCTCAAACCCTTGTGATTTATACACTTTTAACTTGTGAATTTTATGGTATGTGAATTATATCACAATAAAAAAAATGTTTTTTAAGTCTCTTGAGCTACCATATCAAAGGATTGTTGTAGGAATCAAATAAAATTAGGGAGTTCTAGAGAATCTTGTTGTTTTCAGGAATTCATGGCATTGCATAGAGAAGAAAGTAGATCTCAGTGTGTGCAACTGGATACAGGCAGCTTGCATGGAGAGTCAAACTAATGTCAGCAGGAGGAAAGTCATAAGGAGGGTCATTGTCACACAGAATACTTGCTGTGAAGAGTTTTGTAGAATTGTTATAAACTGCGCAAACAGGAGTGTACTTTTTTTCTAATGGAAGGCACCGGAGATAAATTGAACTTTCTGTTGGGATCTGCGACTTTCTGCTTTACATGTCAATAGTTGTATAATAACTGCCCTCCCAGACCGCAGACCCCAGAAGCACAGAAGCTTCATTTGGTTCACCTCTATTTCTCTGCAGTGCCCTACCTGTAGTGAGCTCTCAACTCATAACAGATGAGTTTTGGCAGACTTTTTTTTTTTTAACCAATATTCTGTTGGGAAACCTAAGCAAAGTCCGCTGACTACCGAATGGACTTCAGGCACCACCTCCTGGGAACCTCACATTCTGTTCCTTTCTTGTTTAAATGTGGAAGGATGCAGGCTCCCCCCAGAGCTCCAGACAGAGCCAGAACTGGGGGTCAGTTCATCCCATCCTGCCTGTAGGCCACCATGGCACCCTGAGACTCTCTTCTCAGAGCTGCTGTCTGTGACTTTCGCAGCGTGACCCTCACATGGTCCTCCCTGCCCTTCTTTGTGCTTGTCTAACTTGAGCTCACTGCAGTACTTGACATTGTGACTATTCCTTGAGGATGCTTGCCTCTCTCAGCTTCGAGACACCTCTCTCTTTCCTTCCTACTTGCTAGTCCTTCTCAGTTGTCTTTGTGGCCACCTCTGGCTTAATCCATCTGTGACTTTCCTTGTTCACCCTCTCTTCTTCTACGGCAGCAATATGTCTTTCCTTAGCAGTGTCAGTCAAACCCTAACAATTTTGTGGTATAGAGGCTTCAATGACTACCTCTATGTCTCCAACTCCCAAATCATAGCTCTGACTAAAGACCTCTCTCTTGATTCCCATCACTGATTATCCAACTGCCTGATGGAAAATTCCATTGCATGCCCCACAGTCCCCACAGTCTCAGTGCATCTAGGATAACCTGCTTGAACTCCCAGAGCCAATGCCTTTGTGAATGTCAACAACATGGACCCTGTCATGCAGCCAGAGGATCAGGAGCTGTTCCCAGTGTCTCCACCTTGCTCCTTCCCTACCAGTCGGTCATCTCTTGAAGTCCATTCCCCCTCTCTAATATCTCTCACAGCCTTCTGTCTTACTTTCTCTTCTCCCTAAAGCAGTCCCTAAGACAAGTACGTGGATATAAGGAATTTATTGGGAAGTTCATTTTTCCCAGAAAGTAGCATGAGGGTGTAAGGAAGTGAGACAGGGAAAGAGGAAACCAATAAAGAGTGTGTTCATCAGTGGATTATTTGCTCATGGCAACTGGGCATAGTCTAGCTGCTTTCTTGCCCAGGTGGGATTGAGATGCCTTGTGTCCCCCATCCTCTTGTCATGGCTCTGGGTGACACTATTCTTGCTACACCCCCACTTGTGAGTTCCTCATCTGTCTACCACACTGGGCCACGATTTTCATAAGATCCATGGGCACAGACATTTTGTTCACTGTGGCTTTGCTGGCATTTTCATTAGGATCATGTTAATTTAACTTATGATTCATTACCAACGGTGCCTAATATGTATTATCCATTCTTCAAAAACAATGAACATATACATCAAAAGAAGGAGGTGAATGTGAGAATAAATGTAAAACAATAAACCTTGATTCCTTTTCTTCTTTTTTGAATTTTAAATATTTTATATTGTGATTTCTTTGCATAGGCCCTATGGTTTATGCCATCCTCAGTAGTTAGAGGGACTTCCTTCCAAGCCCTGCACCTGGGCTATCCACATCCCCTATCCTTTGGATCTCAGCTCTGTTTTGTCTTCCTTAGGAAAGACTTTTACATTTCTACCAGAGGTGCCAAAAATGTATACACACTTTAACAGATGTTATCTATGTATTACTATTAGGTTACCATAATCAGAAGTGTCTGGACGCTGATGATAACCACTTTGAGCACCTCTTGCAATTGCAGAAGTCAAACATGACTTGTATTCATCTTTTGATATCGGTATATATTGGGTATTACAATTTTAATACAGTTTTTTCCTTTCTTAAAATGTGTGTTTTTTTAGCTGGGCTCGGTGACTCAGTCTGTAATCCCGCACCTTTGGGAGGCTGAGGTGAGTGGATTGCCCGAGCCCGCGGGTTCGAGACCCGCCTGGGCAGCGAGACCTCATCTCTACAATAAATCAAAAAATTAGCTGGGCGTGGTAGCGCGCGCCTGTAGTTCCAGCTACTTGGAAGGCTGAGGCGGAAGGTTCGCCAGAGCCCAGCATGTTGAGGCTGCGGTGGCCGGGAGCGACCACTGCACTCCAGTCTGGGTGACAGAGTGAGACTCCAACTAAAAAAAAAAAAAGTGTATTTTTTTGGTACCTCTGTATTTGTGATCATTTGAATATTTATTTTTCCTCCCTGGTGCCATGAGCTCCTTAAAGACAGGGATAAAATCTACCTTGTTGACCATTGAATCCATACTGAGCATACGGCTGAACATACAGCAATTGTACAGTCAATATTTGCAGAATGAATGTGGGATGAACAAGTGAATATTTAATCTATGAAAACTTCATGTGTATCAAGACCTGACAACTATTCTGATGTGGTGGGATGCAACTTTTTCCTAGAAAGAGCAGAATTGTTGTCCACATTGTGATAAGAAAAGGCATTTAGACAAGGGAGGGCGGGAAATGGAATTTAATTATGAGTTGGAAAGAAATTGGGAACTGCTTTAGGTTCCTGAAAAAAGGGATAGAGGTTAGATGATCGAAATTGGACTGAATACAATATACAAAGATCTGATTCTTTAACTGCTTGCAATTTTTCAGTTCAGAATGGATTCCCTGCTGTTGAAAAACTGCCATGTTTTCATTTGCTGGAAAGTGATGAAGTTAGATAAACGATGATGCCATGTCTTTGTTTATTCCTCAGTTAGAAAGCTTTAGCCTTAAATGTTCCCTAGTGCAAACTCTCACTGAATAAACATGGGGTATATTGTTTTACAACTTGCTGCTCGATGAAATTGAAGCAGATTTGGCACTGCTAAGCATCTCAGGATAAGAAGGCAGAAAACAACAACAAAAAGCCCATAAAACAAATTGAGTCCCCAAGAATTTTTAATGGAGGACTTTAGTGTAAAACTAAAAGTTGTTACACCAACTTCAGAGCACGCTTATTCATTGCAAAGTTTTGGGAAAGTTGGATTTGTGCATAATCTCCTTGTTCTCGGTGACATTTTGTTATTAATAACATTTCTTTCTCTCCTTCCTTTCCTCCAGCCTTATCTTTTTTTTAATCTTTATTTTTCAAGTGACTAGCTTAAAGGAAAAAATCAGTGCTAGCCTGCTATTTTTCAACTCTAAGAGATTGATTCTTAGACATCAAGTTACTGTTCTGAATTTTTAAATTGAGAAAGTTTCAGGTAACAACCTAAAAAATGTAACTACCCACCACACAGCTAATTAATGTTTCCGAATTGCTACTGTTTGAGGTTGATAAGCCCTAAGTATGAATTCTTCATCTCAAAGCTTAGGAAATTATATTAAGAAGACAGAGGAAAGGAAAAATAATTAGCTAGTGTTTTTTAAAGAGTGCGCCTAAATGGTGTCTGTGTAATCCTAACTAACTTTGTCAATTCAATCTGTCTATTTCAAGATTCAGTTATTTGAGGTGTTTGGTATTATGTAGATTTCAGGCTTCAGGCACTATGTGAACAAAGGCTAATGTTAAGTTTTTTTTGAGGGGAGTTGCAGACCATGTCTTACTCTGCCACCCAGACTGGAGTGCAGTGGCACAATCATAACTCTTTTCAGCCTCAAACTCCTGGACTCAAATGATCTTCCTGTCTTAGCCTCCCAAGTATCTCAGGCTACATGTATGTGCCACCACACTTGACTAATTAAAAAAAAAAAAAACTTTTTTATAGAGACAGGGTCTTGCTATGTTGCCCAGGCTGGTCTCAGACCCCTGGTCTCAAATGATCCTCCTGCCTCAGCCTCCCAAAGTGCTGGGATTACAAGCATGAACCACTGTGCTCAGCCTAATATAAAGATTATTGGGTTGCATATATTTCTGTGACTTAATTCTGACAAAGACACTAGGCTTCTGTTTTATGTACATCTATAAGCATTTTAAAAAATGAAATTGCATACATATTGCTAATTAAAAAGACTCATCTCAAAATTGGTTCCAAACCCAAATGTCTGAGACCATGTAAAAGAAGCATCTAGTTCAATCCCGTATCAATCAGTATAGCCTAGGTCATGCTGACATAACAAGTGACCTGAACATTTTAGTGGCTTACTGCCACAGAGGTTGAATTCGCACCTAGGCTGAGTGTCCATCTAGTCCACTGAAGCGCCACTAGACATCATTTTCACTCTGGGACCCACTGACAGGGCTGCCTTTCTCTGTACCTGCTGCTCACCATAGAAGTGAAGGAGAGAACCCTCCCCCCCACCGCATTGTGATGGGGTCAATCAAAATGAATAGAGATTTTAGTATCATATAGTCATACCCCTCCAATTCAGACCACCCACTCAATGTTTCTTCATTTAGTCAGCCAAAATATTTCACTAAGGTGGTCCAGGACTCATGAAAATGCAGTGAATTTTTCAAAATACAAGTTAGAATATGTGCTTTAAATATGATATTTATTAAAAAATTTTAGAGTTGTGTTGGATGTTTATTTTCATGCATTTTAAAATAAGCTATTCTCTCATTATAAAACTTCTAAAGTTAAAAAGAAAAGTGAAGAAGAAAAGGTAGTTCCTGAAGCTTCTACACAGCACTTACCCTCCTATCTCATTAACTAGAT
>NW_007232827.1:0-77239 GCF_000164805.1 Carlito syrichta
CCTGCTTGTCTGGGTCCTCTGGCTTGGGGTCTCACGCTGAGTGCCTCAGCCAGGGTGGACCCGGAGTTCCAGAGCTCCAAAGATCCAAAAGGCAGGCTGTAAATGACGAGAGTGGCACTGGGACCCTACAGAGTATTCAGCCAGTAATGGAACCGGTGTCTCTGAGGGGCGGGCACTCATAGCCTCCCTGTGCTACCTGCGGTGCTGGGTGCTGGGCCGGGGAGAGAGCTGGAGGGAGCAGGGACCCAAAACTTCCCCGCACGCTGCAATACCTGGCCTTAGGAAATGAGGCAAAGTTTGTTGATAGGTGGGCAGGGCAATGTAAGTCTCTGCCTGGAGAATGGCAAGGCAGTTTAAGCAGATCTGTTTTTCTCCGCTTGTCTGGGTCCTCTGGTTTGGGGTCTCACGCTGAGTGCCTCAGCCAGGGTGGACCCGGAGTTCCAGAGCTCCAAAGTTCCAAAGGGCAGGCTCTAAACGGCAAGAGTGGCGCTGGGACTCTACAGAGGACTTCAACCAGTAATGGAAACGGTGTCTCTGAGGGGCGAGTGCTCAGAGCCTCCCTGTGCCACCGGCGGTGCCGGGTTCCGGGCCAGGGGAGAGAGCTGGAGGGAGCAGGGACCCAAAACTTCCCCGCACACTGCAATACCTGGCCTTAGGACATGAGGTAAAGTTTGTTGATAGGTAGGCAGGGCAATGGAAGTCTCTGCCTGGAGAATGGCAAGGCAGTTTAAGCAGGTCTGTTTTTCTCCACTTGTCTGGGTCCTCTGATTTGGGGTCTCACGCCTAGTGCCTCAGCCAGGGTGGACCCGGAGTTCCAGAGCTCCAAAGTTCCAAAGAGCAGGCTCTAGACAGCGAGAGTGGCGCTGGGACCCTACAGAGGACTTCAGCCAGAAATGGAACCAGCGTCTCTGAAGGGCGGGTGCCCAGAGCCTCCCTGTGTGACCGGTGGCTTGATGCCGGGTGCCCGGGCTGGAGACAATGCAGCCGGGGAGGGATATGGAGGGGGCTGGGACCAGAGACTCCCACACACGAGTAGAACGGCAGCAGTGGGGGGAGGGGCGCAATATCTGGCCTTGCGTGGGACTGAAGTTCCCGGGCCTGACCCCAGCATGGTTGGTGGTGGGCTGGGGGATGGGGGTAGCGAAGTGATAGCCTTTTTGGGAACTCACGTTCAGAGAATCTCACCAGTTCACCTATGCCGTCGCCATCTTGCCCCATCTCCCACCAGGATTTTTTCTTTTATATCTACTTTGTTTAAGCGAATTATTATGTGTCTGGGAGTTGGTCTTCTCATTTGTTGTCTTGCAGGGGTTCTCTGAATCTCTTATGTTTGAATTTTTTCATCCTTGGTGAGATGAGAGAAGTTTTCTTGAATGATTTCATGAAATGTTTGTTCCAGTGTGACTTCTGTTTCTCTCTCTGCCTCAGGAAGTCCAATTACTCTTTTGTTTGGTCTCTTGAAGTGAGCATTCATCTCTTGCAGGTTTCGTTCTGTCTTTTTGAGTTTCTTTTCTATGCGTTTGACAGTTTTGGTTAGTTCTGTGTTTTGGTCTTCGAGCTCTGAAATTCTTTATTCTGCTTGGCTAATTCTGCTTTCCATGCTTATTAGTCTTATTCATTTCCATCACAGTATTCTTTACTGCTGTTATTTCTGACATCAGCTCCTTCTTATTTTTCTCTTGTCTCTCCTCAATTTTTTTTAATTCTCTCCATTAATGTCTTGATGTCTGGGTTTGTTGCATGTGACCAGTCATTCTGGGGGCTCTTCATTGTTTGTGTTCCAGAATCTGTTTTCTCAGTGTCTGATCTCCCAGGGGTCTGTGTGAGACCTATATTCTTCTTTTGGTTTTTCTTCATTTGTGCGGTTTTTCCCCCTCCCTACTTTTTCCTTCCCTCTGCGTCACCATCTTCTTTAATTCTGTTATTCAGTGGCAAAAGGATTGGTTTTACTTCCGTTTGTTCAATCTCCTATTCTTTATGTATGCCCTCTTACTTTGTTCAATTCTGGAGTTACACTGTAGGTTGGGGTGGTCCTTTTTGCAGTTTTGAGATTTACTTAAGGGGGGATCTGTGATTCAAAATCTATCTGCAGGTCCTGGTATTCGCTGACAGGTGTGTGGATAATCTGGAACCCATTCCCACTGCCTTGGAATCTGTCCATGCAGTGGGGCTGTAGGTTTACTCCCTGAAATAAAATGTGGTTAGCAGAGGGAAGAGAATGGAGCAGACAGTGGGTTGAAGAAGGGGGTGGGGAGATAGAGGAGTAAGGGGGGAAACAAACGTGTGCCAACAAATGGAGGGAAAGACCTATACTGAAACAGATAAAAACAATAGACCACAGCTACTGAACAACCAACTCCCATACAAAAAAATAAAAATAAAACATATAGGGATGCTAACATACAAGCTAGCCAAACACCTTATTGGTGTGCTGTTCCTCTATATAAAGATATGGTTTACAGAGTGATGAAAAGAGAAGAAAAGGAAGAGGGGAAAAAAAGGAACAAACAGTAGGAATAGAATTAAGTCATTAAACTAACAGAATCAATGAAGTACACTCTGAGACTTTTCGTTTAAGTCCAATGTACTTTCAGTTCTGATTTCTAGCTTTCTTTTCAAGCAGGTAAATTAGTTTGCAGTTAGGATCAGTTGTCCCTTGTCTGCTGTGAAGGACAGTTCAGATCACCCTCTGTTCACCACTCTGGCCTATGTCCTTTTCAAACTTGTTTCTCCCGTTTCAGTGTTGTTACCTTGAATCACCTGCAGGTGGTGCTATCTCAGTTGCTCGCCCCAGAGGGGGTGGGGCCTGACAGGAATCGGCACGACTGGAAATGGATGCCTACCTCAGGGCACAGGCAGGAGACTCACGGTGGGCAGGACGTCTTGGTCGCAGGAGAGGTGGCAGCGATCCCAACAGATCTTCCCTGAAGGGGCTTCAAGGACTGAAGTCATGGATCACCTCCGGCCCGGGTGGTGCGATGTGCTACCGGTGGTGGCTGCAGCAGCTGCAGCAGCTGCGGTGGCGACGTCTGCACTGCAGTGGCTGTCCAGTCTGCTGTGATGCCTCAGCAGTGGCAACAGCTGAGCTCCGTATGAAGAGCAGGCTGCGATTTTGGGGACCGCAGCCCCTGGGGTGAGAGACAGAGACCCACTGCAGTTCTCCTTTGCAGAAGGTTTCACAGACCAGGCTGCCCCATTGCCATCTTGCCACGCATTGCATTTTTTATATTCCATTACATTCCTCTCCATTCCATTCTGTTCCATTCAATTGGTCTCAATTCTGTTTCTTTCCATTCCATCCAATCTGTTCCATTCCATTCCGCTGAATTTCGTTCCTCTCCTTTCAATTCCCTTCCATTACATTCCATACCATTCCTCTACATTCCGTTAAATTCCATTCCATTCTTTCTATTCTACTGCATTCCATTACATTCTTTCAATTCCATTTATTCGATTCCTCTCCATTTTCCCCATTCCATTATATTCCATTTCATTCTTCTCCATTCTTTTCCATTCCATTTCATTCTATTCAATTACTTTCCTTTCCATTCCAATCCATTCCATTACAAATGATACTATTCCATTCCAATCCAATCTATTCAATTCTATTCCATTCCATTCCATTCCTATCATTTCCTTTTCACTGCATTCCATTCCTTTCCGTCCCTCTCCATTCAATTCCAATTCATTCCATTTCTTTCCTTTTCAGTCCTCTCCTTTCAGTTCCATTCCTTTCTTTCCATTCCTCTCCATTCCATTTCAAACCATTCCTTTCCGTACTCTCCATTCCATTCCATTATCTCCATTCCATTCCATCCCTTTCCGTCCATTCCATTGCTCTCCATTCCTCTCTATTCCGTTCCATTCCATTCCATTCTATTCCATTCCATTCCATTCCATTTCATTCCATGCCTATCCTTTCCTTGCTATTCTATTGCATTCCGTTCCTCTCCTTTCCATTCCTCTCCCTTCTGCAAGATTTCTTTTTATTCCATACTATTTGTTCCTTTCGATTATGATCCATTCCTTTCCATTGCACTCCTTTCCATTCCATTCCATTCTTCTCCATTCCATTCTAATTCTCTCCATTCCATTCCTCTCCATTCCATTCTATTCCATTCAATTCCTCACCATTCCATTTCTCTCCATTCCATCCATTCCATTCCATTCCACTCCACTGCATTCCATTCTTCCTGCTTATATGCCATTTCTTTCTATCCCATTCCATTTCTCTACATTCCATTCCATTCCTTCTATTCAACTCTATTCCATTCTATTCCATTCTTCTAAATTCCTCTCCATTCTATTTCATTCCCTTATATTCTTTCAATTCCATTTTATTCCATTCCTCTCCATTTCTTCCTTTCCATTTTATTACATTCAATTCTGCTCCATTCCATTCCATTCCACACTATTCCATTCCATTCAATTCCATTTCATTCGATTCCATTCCATTCCTATCCTTTCTATTCCATTCCATTTCATTCTCTTCCTCTGCTTTCCATTCCATTCCTCAACATTCCTCTCCATTCCTTCCTTTCCATTCCGTTCCATTGCATTCCACTCCATTCCAATCCATTGCATTCCATTTTTCTCCCTTCCATTCCATTCTTCTCCTTTCCATTCCATTTCTGTCCATTCGATTCTTTTCTATTCGACTCCATTCAATTACATTTTATTCCTCTCCATTCTATTCCACCGCAATCCACTCCACTTCATTGCAATCCATTCCATTCCAATCCTCTGTATTCCATTCAATTTCAATCCATTCCATTCCACTCCATTGCATCCTTTCATTTCCATTTTATTCACTTCCTCTCCACTTCCTACATTCCATATATTTCACTCCATTCCATTTCATTCTATTCCATTCTTCTCCATTTCATTCCATTCCACACCATTCCATTTTATTCCATTCCATTACATTTCATTCTGTCCCATTCTATTCCATTCCTTTCCATTGCACTCCATTCCTCTCCATTTCATTCTATTCCGTTGTATTCTTCTCCCTTCTATTCAATTCCTCTCTATTCTATTCCATCCCATTCATTCCATTCATTCCATTCCCTTGTATTAGTCTCCATTCCTATCCTTGCATTCATATCCTTTTCTCTCCATTCTATTTCATTCCATTCCATTCCTTTCAATTCTATTTAATTGATTCATCTCTATTTCTTTCATTCCATTCTATTCCATTTCATTTTTCTTCTTTCCATTCCGTTCCATGTCATTCTTTTCCACTCATGTCCATTCCATTCCTTTCCATTCCATTCTGTTTCTCTCCATTCAGTTTCTTTCCATTCCATTTCTCTCCATTCTGTTCCCTTCCTCTGCTTTCAATTCCTTTCTATTCCATTCCTCTCAATTCCATTCTGCTCATCTACATTTCATTCCATTCCATTCTGTCCATTGCTCTTCATTCCATTCCATCCCATTCCATTCCATTCCATCCCATTCCTTTCCATTCCTCTCCATTTCTCTCCATCCATCGCCACTCTCCATTCTATTCAAGTCCATTCCTTTCTTCTCCATTCATTTCCATTCCATTCCATTGCATTCCATTGTATTCCATTCCCTTCCTCTCCTTTCCATTCCGTTCCATTGAAAACCTTTACATTCCTTGCAATTCCTCTCCATTCCTTTCCAGTCCAATCCATTCCATGCCATTCTTCTCAATTTCAGTCCATTCCATTCCTCTCCATTCCCTTCCATTTCTCTCTTTTGCATTCCTCTCCATTCCCTTCCTCTCCTTTCCATTCTATTTCATTCCATCCATTCTGTTCCATACCATTCCATTCCACTGCATTCCATTCTTCCCCCTACTATTCCATTCCTTTCCATTCAATTCCATTTCTCTACAATCCATTCCATTCATTCCCTTCTATTCGACTCCATTCCATTCTCCTAAATTCCTCTCTATTCTATTTCATTCCATTACATTCTTTCAATTCCATTTTATTCCATTCCTCTCCATTTCCTCCATTCCATTTTATTACATTCCATTCTGCTCCATTCCATTCCACACTATTCCATTCCATTCAATTCCATTTCATTTGATTCCATTCCACTCTATTCCATTCCATTCCTCTCCTTTCTATTCCATTCCAATTCATCCTGTTCCTCTGCTTTCCATTCCATTCCTTTCCCTTCCTCAACATTCCTCTCCATCCCATTCCTTTCCATCCTTTCCATTCCGTTCCATTGCATTCCACTCCATTCCAATCCATTGCATTCCATTTTCTCCCTTCCATTCCATTCTTTTCCTTTCCGTTCCATTCCTCTCCACTCAATTCTTTTCTATTCAATTCCATTCCATTACATTCCTCTCCATTCCATACATTGCACTCCTTCCCATTCCATTCCAACCTTCTCCCTTCCATTCCATTCCACTCCTTTCCATACCAAGACATTTCATGCCATTCCTCTCCATTCAATTACATTCCTCTCATTCCATTCCATCCTATTCCATTCCATTGCATTCCTTTCCATTCCATTTCATTCCATTCCGTTCTATTGAATTGCTCTTCATTCCTATTCATTTCTTTCCCTTCTATTCGAATCAATTCCATTCCATTACATTCCTCTCCATTCCTCCCTGTTCTGTTCTATTCCATTCCACTGTATTCCATTCCTTTCATTTCTATTTTATTCAATTCCTCTCCAATTCCTCTATCCCTTCATTTCCATTGCATTCCATTTCCATTCTTCTCTCTTCCTTTCCATTTCATTCTTTTCCATGTTTCTCCATTCCACTCCATTGCATTCCATTCCTTTCTATTGCATTCCATTCCATTCCATTCTATTTATTCCATTCCCTTCTATTTGTGTCTATTCCTTTCCACTGCATTCCTCTCCTGTTCTCTCCACTCCTTTTCATTCCATTCCATTCCTTTCAATTCCATTTAATCTATTCATCTCTATATCCTTCATTCCATTCTATTCCATTTCATTCCTCTCCTTTTCATTCCATTCCATTCCATTTCATTCTATTCCATTCCTGTCCTTTCCATTCCATTCATTTTCTCTCCATTCTGTTCCATTACATTCCTTTTCTCTCCATTCAGTTCTGATTCCCTCCATTCAATTTTTCTATTCCATTCCTCTCAATTCCATACCGCTCGTCTCCATTTCTTTCCATTCCATTGTATTCCATTACTCTTCATTCCGTTCAATCCCATCCCATTCCATTCCTCTCCATTTATCTCAACTGTCCATTCTCTTCAAGTCCATTCCATTCCATTCTTCTCCATTCCTTTCCATTCCATTCCTCTCCATTCTATTGCATTCCGTTACTTCTTTCAATTCCATTTATTTGATTAGTCTCGATTTTTGAATGGAATAGAAAGGAATGGAATGGAATTGAATGGAGAGGAATGGAATGGAATGGAAGGGAGAATAATGCAATGGAATGGAAGGGAATTGCAATTGAATAGAAGAGAATAGAATGGAAAGGAATAAAGAGGAATTGTAAGGAAGGTAGAGGAATGGAATGGAAAGGAGATTAATGGAATGGAATTGAATGGAACTGAAAGAAAAGGATAGGAATGGAAGAGAATTATATTCCATTCCATTCTCCTCCATTCTTTTAAATTCCATTTCATTCTATTCCATTACTCTCCATTGCATTCCACAACATTCCATTCAATTTCAAACGATTCTATTCCACTACAATCCATTCTACTCCATTCCATTCCTTTCATTTCCTTTCCACTCCATTCCATTACATTGTTTTCCTCTCCTTTCCTTTCAATTTCTCTCCCTTCCTCAACTTTCTTTTTATTCCCTTCCATTCCTTCTTTTCCATTCTGATCCATTCTACTCCATTCCACTCCATTGCATTCCATTCCATTCCATTCTTCTCCCTTCCATTCCATTTGTCTCCCTACCATTCCATTCCTTTTCATTCCATTCCAATCCATTCCATTACTTTCCTTTTTATTCCTATCCTGTCAATTCCTTTCCATTCTTTCCATTCCTCTCCATTCAATTTCACACCATTCCTTTCCGTTGCTCTCCATTCCATTCCATTCCTTACATTCCATTCCATTTTATTCCATTCCATTCCAAACCATTCCATTCCATTCCATTCCTGTCCTTTCCATTCCATTCCATTGCATTCCATTCCTCTCCTTTCATTTACATTCCTCTCCCTTCCTTAAGATTCTTCTTTATTCCATGCTATTCTTTTCTTTCCATTCTGTTCCATTCTATTCCATTGCACTCCTTCCATTCCATTCTATTCTCTTCCCTCCATTCCATTCCTTTGCATTCCATTCCAGTCTATTCCTTTCCATTCCTATCCATTTCTCTCCAATCGTTTCAATTCCTTCAATTCCATTCCATTTTATTCCATTGCATTCCATTCCATTCGATTCCATTTCATTTTTCATTTCATTCCATTCCATTCCATTTTATTCGACTCCATTCCATTTCATTCCATTCCTCTCCATTCTATACCATTCCATTCCATTTCTTTCAATTCCATTTTATTTGATTCATCTCCATTTCCTCCATTCCATTCTATTCATTTCCAATGTTCTCCATTTCATTCAATTTCATTTCATCCTATTACATTAGTGTCCATTACTTTGCATTCCATTCCCTTCTTTTTGACTCCATTCCATCACATTCCATTCCTCTACATTCTGCTCCATTCTATTCCGTTCCATTCCAATCTCTTCAATTCCATTTTTCTTGATTCCTCTACATTTCCTCCATTCTATTCTATTCCATTTCATTACTCTTCAATCCATTCCATTCCATTCCATTGCATTTCATTCCTTTCCATTCCTGTCCAAACCTCCACATTCCATTCAATTCCACTCCCTTCCATTGCACTCCACTGCATTCCTCCCCATTTATTTTCGTTCCAATCCCTACCTTTCCATTCCATTCCATTCCATCTATTCTCTACCAATCCATTCCTCTCCATACCATTCTATTCAATTCAATTCGTATCAATTCCATTTCTTTCCATTGCATCCATTCCGTTCCATCCTATTCCTTTGCATTTCATTGCTTTCCCTTCCATTCCAGTCCTTTCCATTCCATTCCATACCATACCTCTACATTCTGTTAAAGTCCATTCCATTCATCTCCATTCTATTCCATTCCATTATATATTTTCAATTCCATGTATGCGAATCCTCTCAATTTACCCATTCAATACTATTCCATTCAATTCTACTGCATTCTATTTCAATCCATTTCATTCTATGCCATTTTCTCCATTTCATTCCACTCCATTCCATTACAAACAATTCTCTTCCATTCCAATCCATTGCACTCCACTCCATTCCATTCCATTCCACTCTATTCCTTTCCATTACATTCCTCTCCTTTCCTTCCACTCCATTCCATTCCATTCTGTTCCTCTCCTTTCCATTCCATTCCTCTCCCTTCTTAAACATTCCTTTCCATTCCTTTCCATTCTTCCTTTCCACTCCATTCCGTTCCTATCCACACCACTCAATTCCATCCCTTTCTTCTCCCTTCCATTCCATTCCTCTCCATTCCAATCCATTGCGCTCCATTCCATTCTATTACATTCAATTCATCTCCATTCCATTTCTCTCAATTGCACCCATTCTGTTCCATTCCATTCCATTCCACTACATTCCATTCTTCTCCCTTCTATTCCATTTCTTTGCATTCTATTCTATTTCTCTACATTCCATTCCATTCCCTTCTATTCGACTCCATTACCTTCTATTCCAATCTACAAAATTCCTCTCCATTCTATTTCATTCCATTACATTCTTTCAATTCCATTTTATTCCATTGCTCTCCATTTCCTCCATTCCCTTTTATTGTATTCCATTCTGCTCCATTCCATTCCATGCCATTCCATTGTATTCCATTACACTATCCCATTCCTTTCCATTCCATTTAATTGTATTTCATTTGATTCCATTCCATCTCATTCCATTCCTATCCTTTCTATTCAATTCCATTCCTTTGCTTTCCATTTCGTTCCTCTCCCTTCCTCAACATTCCTATCCATTCCCTTCCATTCCTTCCTTTTCATTCCGTTCCATTGCATTCCACTCCATATCATTCCATTGCTTTCCATTTTTCTCCCTTCCATTCCATTCTTCTCCTTTCCATTTCCTTCCTCTCCTTTCCTCTCCTGTGATTCCCTTTTATTCGACTCCATTCAATTACATTCCATTCCTCTCCATTCTATTCCTTTCCATTTTATTCCACACCATTCCATTCCATTCCAAATCTCTCCATTCCATTCAATTCCATTCCATTTCATTCCAATCAATTGCATTCCTCTCCACTCCTTTCACTTCCATTCCAATCCTTTCCGTTCCATTTCATTCCATCTTTTATATTCCATTCCATTCCTCTTCATTCCATTCCTTTCTTTTCCATCTCGTTCAATTCCTCTCCAATTCCTCTATTCCCTTCATTTCCATTCCATTCTTCTCTCTTCCATTCCATTCCATTTCATTCAATTCCATTCTATTCCATTCCATTCCATTTCTCTCTATTGTATTCCATTCCTCTCCATTCCATTCCATTCCATTCCTTTTTATTCATGTCCATTCCTCTCCATTGTATTCCTCTCCTTTCTCTCCATTCTATTTCATTCCATTCCATTCCTTTCAATTCCATTTTATCGATTCCTCTATATTTTCTTCATTCCCTTCTATTGCATTTCATTCCTCTCCTTTTCATTTCATTCCAATTCATTCTATTCCATTCCTGTCCATTCCACTCCATTCCATTCCGTTTCTCTCCCTTCAGTTCCATTCCATTCCTTTTCTCTCCATTTCATTCCGTTCCTCTCCATTCAATTCCATTCTATTCCATTCCTCTCAATTCCATTCTGTTCATCTCCATTTCTTTCCGTTCCATTCTATTCCATTACTTTTCATTCCATTCCATCACATTCCATTCCATTGCATTCCATTCCTCTCCATTCACCTCCACTGTCCATTCTATTCAAGTCCATTCCATTCTTCTCCATTCCTTTTCATTCCATTCCATTTTATTCCATTCCTCTCCTTTTCTTTCATTCCATTTTTTTACATTCCATTCTGCTCCATTCCATTCCATTCCTTTCCATTCCATTCTAGTCGACTCCATTCCATTCTGCTCCATTCCATTCCATTGCATTCCTTTCCATTCCATTCTAGTCGACTCCATTCCATTCTATTCCTTTCCTTTTGATTCCATTTTACTCGATTCATCTCCATTTCCTCCATTCCATTTTTTAATTTCCATTCTTCTCTATTTAATTCAATTCCATTTCATCCTATTCAATTACTCTCTATTCCATTGCATTCCTTTCACTTTTTATTGACTCCATTCCATTACATTCCATTCTTCTCCATTTCTCTCCATTCTATTCCATTCCATTCTTTTCAATTCTATTTTATTCGATTTCCCCACATTTCCTCCATTCCATTCCATTCCATTGCATTCCATTCCTTTCCATTGCACGCCATTCCATTCCATGCCATTTCATTCCATTCTATTCCACTCCATTCCAAACCTCTACATTCCATTCAATTCCACTCCATTTCTTACCACTCCACTGCATTCCTCTCCATTCCTTTCCTTTTCAATCCCTTCCTTTTCATCTATTCTATACCACTCCATTCCTCTTCCATTCTATTGCATTCAATTCGTCTCAATTCCATTTCTTTCCATTGGATCCATTCCATTCCATTCAATTCCACTGCATTTCATTCTTCTCCCTTCCATTCCACTCCTTTCCATTCCATTCCATTCCATTCTATTCCTCTACATTCCATACCAAAATATTCCATTCATTTCCTCTGCATTGTATTCCATTCCATTACAGTCTTTCAATTCCATTCATGGGAATCCTCTCCATTTACCCCTTCAATTCTATTCCATTCAATTCTTCTCCATTCTATTCCATTCCATTTCTTTCCATTCCATTCCATTTCATTCCTACCTTGTCCTTTCCACTCAATTCCGTTCCATTCCTTTCCTCTCCTTTCTATTCCATTCTTATCCCTTCCTCAGCCTTCTTTTCCATTCCCTTCCATTCTTCCTTTCCATTCCCTTACATTCCATTCTATCCCACACCATTCCTTTCCATTCCATTTTCTTCCTTCCATTCCATTCCTCTCCATTCCATTCTAATCCATTCCATTCCTTTCCTTTTCATTCCTTTAATTTCTGTTCCATTCCATTCTTTCCATTCATTTCCATTCCATTTCAAACCATTCCATTCCGTTATTCTCCATTCCGTTCAATTATCTCCGTTCCATTCCATCTCATTCCATGCCATTCCATTCCTCTCCATTCCATTCCATTCCTTCCATTTTATTCCATTCCTTTCCATTCCATTGCAAACCATTCCATTCCTTTCCTATCTTAAACTTTACATTCCGTTCCATTTCAATCCATTCCATTCCTATTCCTTCTTTTCCATTCGATTCTATTGCATTCTGTGCCTCTTCTTTTCATTCCATTCCTGTCCTTTCCTTAAGATTCCTTTATATTCAATACCATTTGTTCCTTTCCATTATGTTCCCTTCCATTTCATTTCACTCCTTTCAATTCCATTCCATTCAATTCTTCTCTCTTCCATTTCATTCCTCTCCATTCCATTCCATTCCTCACCATTCAATTCCAATATATTCCATTCCATTTCTCTCCATTCCAATCCATTTCCTTCCATTCCATTCCTCTCTATTTCTCTCCATTCCATTCCCTTCTATTCACTCAATTCCATTCCATTCCTCTCCATTCTATTCCATTCCATACCATTCCATTCCAAACCTCTGCATTCCATTCTATTCCACTCCATTCTATTTCACTCCATTGCATTCCTCTCCACTCCTTTCAATTTCATTCTCATCCTTTTCGTTCCATTGCATTCCATTTTTATACTCCATTACATTCCTCTCCATTCCATTCTGTTCCATTCAATTGATCTAAATTCCATTTCTTTCCATTCCATCCATCCATTCCATTCCATTCCGCTGAATTTCATTCTTCTCCCTTCCATTCCATTCCTTTCCTATCCATACCATTCCTCTACATTCCGTTAAATTCCATTCCATTCCTCTCCATTCTATTGCAATCCATTGCAGTCTTTCAATTCCATTTATTCGATTCCTCTCCATTTTCCCCATTCCATTATATTCTTTTTCATTCTTCTCCATTCTTTTCCATTCAATTTCATTCTATTCAATTACTTTCCATTCCATTCTGCTCCATTGCATTCCAAACGATTCTATTCCCTTCCAATCCGTTCTATTCCATTCTATTTCATTCCATTCCAGCCCATTCCATTCCTTCCATTCCTATCATTTCCTTTTCACTGCATTCCATTCCATTCTGTTCTTCTCCATTTCATTCCATTCCTCTTTCTTCCTCAACTTCCTTTTCTATACCCTTCCATTCTTTCTTTTCTATTTTGTTCCATTCCATTCCATTCCACCCCATTCCATTGCTTTCAACTCCATTCCATTTCATTTCATTCCATTCCATTCCATTCTATTCCATTCCTCTCCATTCATTTCACTTCCATTACTTTACATTCCAATCCCTTCCATTCCTTTCCATTCCACTCCGTTCCTCTACATTCCATTCCATTCCATTCCTTTCATTTCAATTTTATTTAATTCCTCTCCATTTCCTTCATTCCATTCATTTCCATTCCATTCACCTCTCGTCCATTCTATTCCATTTCATTCTACTCCATTCTTCTCCATTCCATTCCATTCCACACCAGTCCATTCCATTCCATTCCACTCCATTCCATTCCTTTCCCTTCACTTCCATTTCATTCCTATCCAGTCCATTCCATTAAATTCCTCTACATTCCATTCTATTCCATTCCATTCTTTTAATGCCCTTCTATTTTTCTCCATTCCATTCCATTGCATTCCTCTCCTTTTCTCTCAATTCATTCCAATCCATTCAATTCCTTTCAATTCCATTTAATCGATTCCTCTCTATTTTTTCATTCCATTCTATTCAACTTTATTCCTCTCCATTCCATTCAATTCCATTTCATTCTGTTCCATGCCTCTTCATTCTATTCCCATTCCATTCCATTCCTCTTCTTTCCATTCCTCTCCTCTCCCTTCCATTCCATTCCTCTCATTTCCATTCATTCCTCTCCCGTCCTCAATATTCATTTTCTTTCCCTTCCTTTCCTTCTTTTCCATTCCAATGCATCCCATTCCATTCCCCTCCATTCATTCCATTCTGCTCCCTTCCATTCCGTTCCTTTCCATTCCATTCCAACCCATTCCATTACTTTCCTTTTTATTCCTCTCCTTTCCGTTCCATTCCATTCTTTCCATTCCTCTCCATTCATTTTCAAACCATTCCTTTCAGTTCCTCTCCACATTTTTCCATTGCATTCCATTGCTTTCATTTCCATTTTATTCTATTCCTCTCCAATTCCTCTATTCCCTTAATTTCCATTCCATTATCTTCTCTTCCATTCTATCCCATTCTATTCCATGCTTCTCCATTCCATTCTATTTCATTCCATTCCTCTCCATTTCATTCCATTCCTCTCCATTCTATTCCATTCCATTCCATTCCATTTCATTCCATTCATTCCATTCCCTTCTATTTATGTCCTTTCGATTTCATTGCATTCCTCTCCTTTTCTCTCCATTCTGTTTCATTCCATCCCATTCCTTTCAATTCCCTTTAATCGATTCATCTCTATTTCCTTCATTACATTCTATTCCATTTCATTCCTCTCCTTTTCATTCCATTCCATTCCATTGCATTCCATTCCATTCCGTTTCTCTCCATTCAGTTCCATTCCATTTCTTTTCTCTCCATTCCGTTCCATTTCTCTCCATTCAATTTCTTTTTATTCCATTCCTCTGAATTCCTTTCCATTCATCTCCATTTCTTTCCTTTCCATTCTATTCCATTACTCTTCATTCCATCCCATTCCATTCAATTCCATTCCATTCCTCTAAATTCCTCTCCATTCATCTCCACTGTCCATTCTATTGAAGTCCATTCCATTGTATTCTTCTCCATTCCTTCCATTGCACTCAATTCCTCTACATTCCGTTAAATTACATTCCATTCCTCTCCATTCTATTGCATTCCATTTCTTTATTTCAATTACATTTATTTAATTCCTCTCGATTTGTGAATGGAATGGGTAGGAATGGAATGGAATGGAGAGGAATGAAATGGAAGGGAGAAAAATGGAATGGAATGGAGAGGAATGGAATGGAAGGGAGAAAAATGGAATGGAATGGAAAAGAGTGCAATTGAATAGAATGAAAGGAAGGAGTGGAAAGGAATAAAGGGAAATCTTAAGGAAGGTAGAGGAATGGAATGGAAAGGAGATTAATGGAATGGAATGGAATGGAACTGAAAGGAAATGATAGGAATATAATTCCATTTCATTTTTCTCCGTCCTTTTACATTCCATTTCATTCTATTCCATTACTCTCCATTACATTCCGCTCCATTTCATTCAATTCCAAACGATTATATGCCATTCCAATCCATTCTATTCCATTTCATTCAATTTCATTCTATTCCTTTCATTTCCTTTCTTCTCCATTCCTTTCCATTCCATTGCTCTCCTTTCCTTTCCATTTCTTTCCCTTCCTCAACATCCCTTTGCATTCCTTTCCATTCCTTCTTTTCCATTCTGATCCATTCTACTCCATTCCACTGCATTGCATTCCATTCCATTCCATTCTTCTCCCTTCCATTCCATTTGTCTCCCTCCCATTCCATTCCTTTTCATTCCATTCCAATCCATTCCATTACTTTCCTTTTTATTCCTATCCTGTCCATTCCATTCCATTCTTTACTTTCCTCTCCATTCAATTTCAAACCATTCCTTTCCGTTCCTCTCCATTCCACTCCATTCCATTCCATTCCATTTCATTCCATTCTTTCCAAACCATTCCATACCATTCCATTCTATTCCTATCTTTTACTTTCCATTCCGTTCCTTTGCATTCCATTCCTCTCCTTTCAATTCCATTCCTGTCCCTTCCTTAAGATTCCTATTTATTCAATTCCATTCTTTTCTTTCCATTCTGTTCCATTCTATTCCTTTTCACTCCTTTCCATTCCGTTCCATTACATTCTTCTCCCTTCCATTCCATTCCTCTACATTCCATTCCATTCCTCTACATTCCATTCCATCCCATTCCATTCTATTGTTTTCCATTCCATTCCATGTCATTGCATTCTGTTCTATTCCATTCCTCTACATTCCTCTCCGTTCCATTCCCTTCTATTTGAATCAATTCCATTACATTCCTTTCTTCCCCATTCCTCTCCATAATATTCCATTCCATTCCTTTCATTTCCATTTTATTCAATTCCTCTCCAATTCCTCTATTCCCTTCATTTCCATTCCATTCTTCTCTCTTCCATTCCATTCCATTTTATTTCATTCATTCTTCTCCATTCCATTCCATTCCTCACCAATGCATTCCATTCCTCTCCATCCCATTCCATGCCATTCATTCTATTCCCTTTTATTCGTGTCCATTCCTTTCCATTGCATTCCTCTCCTTTTCTCTCAATTCTATTTCTCTCCATTCCATTCCTTTCAGTTCCATTTAGTCAATTCCTCTCTTTTTCCTTTATTCCATTCTATTCCATTTCATTCCTCTCCTTTTCTTTCCATTCCACTTCATTCTATTCCATTCCATTCCTGTCCATTCCATTCCTTTCTGTTTCTTTCTATTCAGTTCCATTCCATTCCTTTTCTCTTCATTCCATTCTTTTCCTCTCCTTTTAATTCCTTTCTATTCCATTCCTCTCAATTCCCTTCCTTTCATCTCCATTTCTTTCCATTCCATTACTCTTCATTCCATTCCATCCTATTCCATTCCACTGCACTCCATTCCTCTCCATTCATCTCCACTGTCCATTCTATTTAAGTCCATTCCATTCCATTCTTCTCCATTCCTTTCCATTCCATTCCATTCATTCCATTCCCTTTCATTCGTGTCCATTCCTTTCCATTGCATTCCTCTCGTTTTCTCTCCATTCTTTCTCTCCATTCCATTCCTTTCAATTCCATTTAGTCGATTCCTCTCTATTTCCTTCATTCCATTCTATTCCATTTCATTCCTCTCCTTTCCCTTCCATTCCATTTCTTTCTATTCCATTCCTGTCCATTCCATTCCATTTCATTCCGTTTCTCTCCATTCAGTGCCATTCCTTTGCTTTTCTCTCCATTTCGTTTCTTTCCTCTCCATTCAATTTCTTTCTATTCCATTCCTCTCAATTCCCTTCTGTTCTTCTCCATTTTTTTCCATTCCATTCTATTCCATTATTGTTCATTCCATTCCATTCCATTGCACTCCGTTCCTCTTCATTCATCTCCGCTGTCCATTCTATTCACGTCAATTCCATTCCATTCTTCTCCATTTCTATCCATTCCATTCCATTTATTCCATTCCTCTCCATTTCCTCCATTCCATTTTACTACAATCCATTCTGCTCCATTCCATTCCTTTCCATTCCCTTCTATTCATCTCCATTCCATTCCTTTCAATTCCATTTTACTGGATTCCTCTCCATTCCATTCTTTCATTTCCATTCTTCTCCATTTAATTCAATTCCATTTCATCCTACTTGATTACTCTCCATTCCATTGCATTCCATTCCCTTCTTTTCGAATCCATTCCATTACACTCCATTTCTCTCTTTTTCTCTCCATTCTATTCCATTACAATCCTTTCAATTCCATTTTATTCAATTCCTCTACATTTTCTCCATTCCATCCCATTGCGTTTCACTCTATTCCATTACTCTCCATTTCATTCCATTGCATTCCATTCCATTCCATAACATTACATTTCCACACAATTCCATTCTGTACCATTCCATTCCATTTTCTCCCTTCCATTCCATTCCTCTCCATTCCTCTTTCTTCCATTCCATTCTTTCTATTTCATTCCATTCTTTTCCATTCCTTTCCAAACCATTCCATTCCTTTTCTAACCTAACCTTTACATTCCATGTCATTTCAATCCATTTCATTCCTATTCTTTCCTTTCCATTCGATTCCATTGTATTCCGTTCCTCTCTTTTCCATTCCATTCCTCTCACTTCCTTAAGATTCCTTTTTATTCCATACCATTCGTTTATTTCCATTATGTTCCTTTCCATTCCATCGCACTCCTTTCCATTCCATTCCATACTTCTCTCTTCGATTCCATTCCTCTCCATTCCATTCCATTCCTCTCCATTCCATTCCAATACATTCCATTCCATTCCAATACATTCCACTTCATTCCTCTTCATTCCATTCCTCTCCATTGCAATCTATTTCCTTCCATTCCATTGCATTCCATTCCGTTTCTCTCCATTCCTTTCCCTTCTATGCCACTCCATTCCATTCCTCTCCATTCTATTCCATTCCATACCATTCCATTCTATTCCATTCCATTCCAAACCTCTGCATTCCATTCCATTCCATACCACTCCACTGCGTTCCTCTCCATTCCTTTCCATTCCAATCCCCTCCTTTCCGTGCCCTTCCCTCCATCAATTCTATACCATTCCATTCGTCTGCATTCCATTCTATGGCATTCAATTTGTCTCAATTCCATTTCTTTCCATTGCATCCATTCCGTTCCATTCCATCCCACTGCATTTCATTCCTCTCCCTTCCATTCCACCCCTTTCCATTCCATTCCACTCCATTCCATTTTTCTACGTTCCATATCAAAAAAATTACATTCATTTCCGCTGCATTCTACTCCATTCCATTGCATTCATCTCCATTCCATTGTTTTCCATTCCATTCCATTCCATTCCTCTCCATTCTTTTTCCTTCCATTCCATTTCTTTAATTTCAATTTTATTCAATTCTTCTCCATTTCCTTCTTTCCATTCTATTCCATTTCATTCCTCTCCTTTTCATTCCATTCCATTTCATTCTATTCCATTCTTGTCATTTCCATTCATTTCCATTCCATTTCTCTCTATTCAGCTCCATTCCATTCCTTTTCTCTCCATTCTGTTCTGTTCTTCTCCCTTCATTCCTTTCTATTCCACTCCTCTCAATTCCATTCCATTCATCTCCATTTCTTTCCATTCCATTCTATTCCCTTACTCTTCATTCCATTCCATCCCATTCCAGTCCATTCCATTCCACTCCCTTCCTCTCCATTCATCTCCACTGTCCATAGCATTCAAGTGCATTCTATTCCATTCTTCTCCATTCCTTTCCATTCTATTCCATTCCTCTCCTTTTCCTCCATTTCATTTTATTACAATCCATTCCACTCCATTCCTTTCCATTTCCTTCTATTCAACTCCATTCCATTCCATTCCATTTTTTAAAATTCCATTTACTCGATTCCTCTCCATTTCCTCCATTCCATTCTTTTCATTTCCATTCTTCTCCATTTATTTCAATTCCATTTCATTCTTTTTGATCACTCTCCATTCCATTGCATTCCAATCCCTTCTTTTATTCCATTCCATTCCTCTCCATTTCTCTCCATTCTATTCCATTCCATTCAATTCAATTTTATTTGATTCTTGTACATTTCCTCCATTCCATTCCATTCTGTTTCACTCTATTCCATTACTCTCCATTCCATTCCACACCATTCCATTCCATACCATTCCATTCCATTCCATTCCAAACTTCTGCATTCCATTCAATTCCACTCCATTCCATTCCATACCACTCCACTGCATTCCTCTTCATTCCTTTCCATTCCTATCCTCTTTTTTCCATTCCTTTCCATTCCATCTATTCTATACCATTCCATTCCTCTCCATTCCATTCTATTGCATTCAATTCTCAATTCCATTTCTTTCCACTACATCCATTCCGTTCCAATCCATTCCACTGCATTTTATTCCTCCTTTCCATTCCATTCCTTTCCATTCCATTCCATTCCTCTACATTCCATATCAAAAAATTCCATTCATTTCTACTGCATTCTATTCCATTCCATTCCATTCTTTCAATTCCGTGTATGTGAATCCTCTCCATTTAACCATTCAATACTATTCCATTCAATACTTCTCCATTCTATTCCATTCTATATCATTTTATACCATAACTCTCCATTCCATTACAAACCATTCTCTTCCATTTTAATCCAGTCTATTCCATTCCATTGCATTCCATTCCATTCCCTTCCATTCCATTCCTATCCTGTCCTTTCCACTCCATTCCATTCCTATTCTCTCATTTCCATTCCATTCCTCTCCCTTCCTCAACATTTCTTTCCATTCCATTCCATTCTTCCTTTCCATTCCGTTCCATTCCATTCCATTCCACACCATTCCATTCCATCCAATTTTTTGCCTTCCATTCCATTCCTCTCCATCCCATTCCATTCCTCTCCATTCCATTCTAATCCATTCTATTCCTTTTTTATTCATTCCTTTCATGTCCGTTCCATTCCATTCTTTTCATTCCTTTACATTCCATTTAAAACCATTCCATTACTGTCAATTCCACTCCATTATCTCCATTCCATTCCCTCCCATCCCATCCTATCCCATCCCATTCCATTCCATTCCTCTCCATTCCTCTCCTTTCCATTCCATTCTTCCATCCCAATCCATTCCATTCCATTCCATTCCATGCCTATTCTTTCCTTTCCATTCGATTCCATTGCATTCTGTTCCTCTCCTTTCCATTCCATTCCTCTCCATTCCTTAATATTCCTTTTTATCCAATATCATTCGTTCCTTTCCATTATGTTCCACTCAATTCCATTTCACTCCTTTCCATTCCATTCCATTCTTCTCTCTTCCATTGCATTCCTCTCCATTCCATTCCATTCCTCTCCATTCAATTGCAATACATTACATAACATTCTTCTCCATTCCATTCCTCTCTATTCCATTCCTTTCTATTCCACTCCATTCCATTCCATTCCAAACCTCTGCATTCAATTCTATTCCACTCCATTCCATTCTACTCCATTGCATTCCTCTCCACTCTTTTCTATTCCATTCCCATTCTTTTTGTTCCATTGCATTCCATTTTTTAGTTCCATTATATTCCTCTCCATTCCATTCTTTTCCATTCAATTGGTCTCCATTTCTTTCCATTCCATCCAATCCATTCCATTCCATTCCACGGAATTTCATTCCTCTTCCTTCCATTCCATTTCTTTGCATTCCATACCATTCCTCTACATTCCGTTAAATTCCATTCCATTCCACTCCATTCTATTGCATTCCATTACATTTTTTCAATTACATGTATTCGATTCCTCTCCATTTTCCCCATTCCATTATATTCCATTTCATTCTTCCTCATTCTTTTCCATACCATTTCATTCTATTCAATTACTCTCCATTCCATTCTACTCCATTCCATTCCAAACGCTTCCATTCCATTCCAATTCTTTCTAATCCATTCCATTCCATTCCTATCATTTCTTTTTCACTGCCTTCCATTCCATTCCATTCCTCTCCATTCCATTCCATTCCATTCCTTTCTTCTTCAACTTTCCTGTCTATTCCCTCCATTCCTTCTTTTCCATTCCGTTACATTCCATTCCATTCCACCCTATTCCATTTCATTCCATTCCATCCCATTACACTCCATTGCTTTCCACACTATTCCGTGTCATTCCATTCCATTCATCTCCATTCATCTCCATTCCATTGCTTTCCATTGCTATCCATTTCATTCCATTCCATTCCATTCCTCTCCATTCCTCTCCATTCTATTCCTTTCCTTTCTTTTCCATTTTATTCAATTCCTCTCCATTTCCTTCATTCCATTCATTTCCATTCCATTCATCCCTCGTCCATTCCATTCCATTTCATTCTACTCCATTCTTCTCCATTCCGTTCCATTCCACACCAGTACATTCCATTCCATTCCATTCCACTCCAATCCATTCCATTCCTATCCATTCCATTCCATTCCTATCCATTCCATTCCTCTACATTACATTCTATTCCTTTTCATTCATTCAATTCCCTTCTATTTCTTTCCATTCCATTCCATTGCATCTCTCTCCTTTTCTCTAAATTCAGTCCAATCCCTTCATTTCCTTTCAATTCCATTTAATCGATTCCTCTCTATTTCCTTCATTCCATTCCATTCTATTTCATTCCTCTCCATTCCATTCCATTCCATTTCATTCTATTCCATTCTTGTCCATTCCATTGCCTTCTATTCCGTTCCTCCCGTTTCCATTCCATTCCTTTCCCTTCCTCAACATTCATTTCCATTCCCTTCCATTCGTTCTTTTCCATTCTGATCCATCCCATTCCATTCCTCTCCACTCCATTCCATTCCATTCTGCTCCCTTCCATTCCATTCCTCTCCTTCAATTCCATTGCTCTCCATTCCCTTCCAATCCATTCTATTACTTTCCTTTTTATTTCTCTCCTTTCTGTTCCATTCCATTCTTTCAATTCCTTTCCATTCAATTTCAAACCATTCCTTTCTGTTCCTCTCCATTCAATTCCATTGTATTCCATTTCTTTTATTTCCATTTTATTCAATTCCTCTCCAATTCCTCTATTCCCTTAATTTCCATTCCATTCTTCTCACTTCCATCTCATTTCATTGTATTCCATGCTTCCCTATTCCATTCCATTCCTCTTCATTGCATTCCATTCCTCTCCACTGCATTCCATTCCATTCCATTCTTTCCATTCCCTTCTATTCGTATCAATTCCTTTCCTTTGCATTCCTCTCTTTTTCTCTCCATTCTATTTCATTCCATTCCATTCTTTTCAATTCCATTAATCGATACCTTCCTATTTCCTTCATTCCATTCTATCCCGTTTCATTCCTCTGTTTTTCATTCCATTCCATTTCATTCTATTCCATTTCTGTCCATTCCATTCCATTTCATTCCTTTCTGTTTCACTTCATTCAGTTCCATTCCATTCCTTTTCTCTCCATTCCATTCAATTTCTCTCCATTCAATTTCCTTCTATTCCATTCCTCTCAATTCCATTCCATTCATCTCCATTTCTTTCCATTCTATTCTATTCCATAATTCTTCTTTCCATTCCTTCCCATTCCTTTCCTTTTCTCTCCATTCCTATCCATTCATCTCCACTGTCCATTCTATTCAAGTGCATTCCATCCCATTCTTCTCCATTCCTTTCCATTCCATTCCTCTACATTCCGTTAAAATCCATTCCATTCGTCTCCATTCTATTGCATTCCATTACTTTCTTTCAATTCCATTTATTTGATTCCTCTTAATTTTTTAATGGAATGGAGAGGAATGGAATGGAGAGGAATGGAATTTAATGGAATGGAGAATAAAGGAATGGAATGGAAAGGAATGCAATTGAATAGAATGGAACAGAATGGAAAGGAAGGAATGGAAAGAAGTAAAGAGGAATCTTAAGGAAGGTAGAGGAATCAAATGGAAAGAAAATTAATGGAATGTAACTGAAAGGAAAGGATGGGAATGGAATCGACCATACTTCTTTATTCTTTTACATTCAATTTCATTATATTCCATTACTCTCCAACGCATTTCACTCCACTCCATTCAATTCCAAATGATTCTATTCCTTTCCAATTCATTCTATTCCATTTCATTCCATTCCATTCCCTTCCTTTCATTTCCTTTCCACTCCTTTCCATTCCTTTCCGTTCCACTCCTTTCCTTCCTATTTCTCTCCCTTCCTCAACATTCCTTTCCATTCCTTTGCATTCCTTCTTTTGCATTCCAATCCATCCCATTCCATTCCACTCCATTTCATTCCATTCCATTCCATTCCATTCTTCTCCCTTCCATTCCATTCCTCTCCATCCATTCCATTCCTCTCCATTCCATTCCAATCCATTCCATTACTTTCCCTTTTATTCCTATCCTGTCAGTTCCTTTCCATTCTTTCCATTTCTCTCCATTCAATTTCAAACCATTCCTTCCCCTTCCTCTCCATTCCATTCCATTCCATTTCACTACAAATCATTTCATTTCATTCCATTCCATTCCATTCCCATCCTTTCCTTTCCATTCAATTCCATTGCATTCCATTGCATTCCCAATTCCATTCCTCTCCCGTCTTTAAGATTCCTCTTTATTCCATCCCATTCTTTCTTTTTCATTGTGTTTCATTCTATTCCAATCTTCTCCCTTCCATGCCATTTCTCTCCTATCCATTACATCCCATTCAATTCCATTGTATTCCATTCCATTCCGTTTCATTCCATTCCGTTGTATTCCATTCCTCTCCATTCCTCTCCATTCCAATCCCTTCTATTTGAATCAATTCCATTCCATTCCATTCCTCTCCATTCCTCTCCGTTCTATTCATTCCATTACTTTCATTTCTGTTTTATTCAATTTCTCTCCAATTCCTCTATTCCCTTCATTTCCATACCATTCTTCTCTCTTCCATTCCATTCCATTTCATTCTATTCCATTCTTCTCTGTTCCATTCCATTCCATCCCGTTCCTCCATTGCATTCCATTCCTCTCCATTCCACTCCATTCCATTCCATTCATTCCATTCGTTTTTATTGGTGTCCATTCCTTTCCATTGCATTCCTCTCCTTTACTCTCCATTCTATTTCATTCCATTCCATTCCTTTCAATTTCATTTAATCAATTCCTCTCTATTTCCTTCAATCCATTCTATTCCATTTTATTCCTCTCCTTTACATTCCATTCTATTTCATTCTATTCCATTCCTGTCCATTCCATTCCATTCCATTCCTTTTCTCTCCCTTCAGTTCCATTCCATTCTTTTTCTCTCCATTCTGTTCCATTCCTCTCCATTCAAATCATTTCTATTACATTCCTCTCAATTCCATCCATTCATCTCCATTTATTTCCATTCCATTCCATTCCATTACTCTTCATTCCATTCCATCCCTTTCCATTCCTTTCCATTCCACTTCCTTCCTCTCCATTCATCTCCACTGTCCATTCTATTCAAGTCCATTTCATTCCATTCTTCTCCATTCCTTTCCATTCTATTCCATTTTATTCCATTCCTCTACTTTTCCTCCGTTCCATTTTATTACAATTCATTCTGTTCCATTTCATTCTTTTCCATTTGCTTCTATTTGACTCCATTCCATTCCATTCCTTTCCATTCCATTTTACACGACCTCTCCATCTCCTCCATTACATTCTTTTCATATCCATTCTTTTCCATTTAATTCAATTCAATTTCATTCTATTCAATTACTCTCCACTCCATTGCATTCCATTCCAATCTTCTCGACGCCACTCCATTTTTCTCCATGCTATTCCATTCCATTCCTTTCAATTCAATTTTATTCGATTCCTCTACATTTCCTCCATTCCATTCCGTTTCGCTCTACTCCATACTTTCCATTCCATTCCATTCCATTCCACACCATTCCATTGCATACCATTCCAAACCCCTGCATTCCATTCAATTCCACCCCATTCCATACCAGTCCACTGAATTCTTCTCCATTCCTTTCCATTCCAATCCCCCCTTTCCATTCCATCTATTCTATACCATTCCATTCCTCTCCATTCCATTCTTTTGCATTCAATTCATCTCAATTCCGTTTCTTTCCATTGCATCCATTCCGTTCCATGCCAATCCACTGCATTTCATCCCTCTCATGTCCATTCCACTCCTTTCCTTTCCGTTCTTTTCCATTCCATTCCATTCCTCCACATTCCATATCAAAAAATTCCATTTATTTCCTCTGCATTCTATTCCATTCCATTCCATTCTTTCAATTCCATTTATGCAAATCCTCTCCATTTTCCATTCAATTCTTTACCATTCAATTCTTTTCCATTCTATGCCAATCCATTTCATTCTATACCATTACTCTCCATTCCATTCCACTCCATTCCATTACAAACGGTGCTCTTTCATTCCAATCCATTATATTCCATTCCTTTCACTCCATTCCATTCCATTCCGTTCTGTTCCTCTCCTTTCCAATCCATTCCTCTCCCTTCCTCAACATTCATTTCCACTTCCTTCCATTCTTCCTTTCTATTCTGTTTCATTCCCATTCCATTCTACACCATTCCATTCCATCCCATTTTCTCCCTTCCATTCCATTCCTCTCCATTCCATTCCATTCCTCTCCATTTCCCTCTAATCCATTTCATTCCTTTCCTTTTCATTCCTTTCATTTCCATTCCATTCCACTCTTTCCATTCCTCTCCATTCCATTTCAAACCATTCCATTCCGTTAATCTCCATTGCGTTCGATTAGCTCCATCCCATTCCATCCCATTCCATTCTATTCCATACCTCTCCATTCCTTTCTATTCCATTCCATTCCATTTCTTTCTATTCCATTCCAAACCATTCAATTCCTTTCCTATCCAAACTTTTACATTCCTTTCTATTCCAATCTATTTCATTCCTATTCTTTCCTTTCCATTCGATTCCATTGCATTCCATTCCTTTCTTTTCCATTCCATTACTCTCCTTTCCTCAACATTTATTTCCATTCTCTTCCATACCTTCTTTTCCTTTCCAATCCATCCCATTCCATTCCACTCCATTCCATTCCATTCTGCTAAATTCCATTTCAATCCATTCCATTACTTTCCTTTTTATTCCTATCCCGTCCATTCGATTCCATTCTTTCCATTCCTCTCCACTAAATTTCAAACAATTCCTTTCCATTCCATTCCATTCTATTCTATTCCTTCCATTCCATTCCATTTGATTCCATTCCATTTCATTCCATACCATTCCATATCATTCCATTCCATTCCAGTCCATTCCCTTCCATTCCTATCCTTTCTTTTCCATTGCATTCCATTCCTTTCCTTTCAATTCCATTCCTCTCCCATCCTAAGATTCTTCTTTATTCCATCCCATTCTTTCCTTTCCATTCTGTTCCCTTCTATTCCACTGCACTCCTTTCCATTCCACTATTCCATTCCATTCTTCTTCCTTCCATTCCATTGCTATCCATTCCATTCCATTCCTCTCCATTCCATTCCATCCCATTTCATTCCATTTCATTCCATTTCATTCGATTCCATTGTATTCCAGTCCTCCTCATTCCTCTCTGTTCCACTCCCTTCTATTTAAATCAATTCCATTACATTTAATTCCTCTCCATTCCTCTCTGTTCTATTCCATTCCATTCCTTTCATTTCCATTTTATTCAATTCATCTCCAGTTCCTTTATTTCCTCCATTTGCATACCATTCTTCTCTCTTCTATTCCATTCCATTTCATTCTATTCCTTTCTTCTCCCTTCCATTCCATTCCTTTCCTCCTCATTGCATTCCATTCCACTCCATTCCATTCCATTCTTCTCCCTTCCATTCCATTCCTCTCTATTCCATTCCATTCCTCTCCATTCCATTCCAATCCATTCCATTACTTTTCTTTTTTTCCTATCCTGCCAATTCATTCCATTCTTTCCATTCCTCTCCATCCCATTTCAAGCCATTTCTTTCCTTTCCTCTCCATTCTATTCCATTCCATTCCATTCCATTCCTTTCCATACCATTGCATTTCTTACATTCCATTCCATTTTATTCCATTTAATTCCAAACCATTCTATACCATTCCATTCCCTTTCTATTCTTTCCTTCCCATTCCATTCCATTGCATTCCATTCTTCTCCTTTCATTTCCATTCCTTTCCCTTCTTTAAGATTCCTCTTTATTCCATTCCATTCTTTCCTTTCATTCTGTCCCATTTTATTCCATTGCACTCCTTTTCATTTCATTCCATTCTTCTCCCTTCCATTTCCATTCCTCTCCATTCCATTCCATTCCTCTCCATTAGATTCGATTCCATTCCATTTTATTCCATTCCATTCCATTTCATTCCATTCCATTCCATTCCATTGTATTCCATTCCTCTCCTTTCCTCTCCGTTCCATTTCCCTCTGTTTGAATCAATTCCATTCCATTCCATTCCTCTCAATTCCCCTCGTTCTATTGCATTCCAAGCCTTTTATTGACATTTTATTCAATTCGTCTCCAATTCCTCTATTCCCTTCATTTCCATACCATTCTTTTCTCTTCCATTCCATTCCATTTCATTCTATTCTATTCTTCTCCGTTCCGTTCCATTCCTCTCCATTGCATTCCATTCCTCTCCATCCCATGCCATTCCATTGCATTCATTCCATTCCCTTTTATTCGTGTCCATTCCTTTCCATTGCATTCCTCTTCTTTTCTCTCCATTCTATTTCATTCCATTCCATTTCTTTCAATTCCATTTAAGCAATTCCTCTCTATTTCCTTCATTTCATTCTATTCCATTTCATTTCTCTCCTTTTCATTCCATTCCAATTCATTCTATTCCATTTCTGTCCATTACATTCCATTCCTTTTCTCTCCATTTAGTTCCATTCCGTTCCTTTTCTCTCTATTCCGTTCTGTTCCTCTCCATTCAAATCTTTTCTATTCCATTCCTCTTAATTCCATTCTGTTCATCTCCGTTTCCTTCCATTCCATTCTATTCCATTACTATTCATTCCATTCCATCCCATTTCCTTCCATTCCATTCCATTCCATTTCACTCCCTTTCTCTATTCATCTCCACTGTCCATAATATTCAAGTCCATTCCATTTCATTCTTCTCCATTCCATTCAATTTTATTCCATTCCTCTCCTTTTCCTCCATTCCATTTTATTACAATCCACTCTGTTCCATTCCATTCCTTTCCATTCTCTTCTATTCGACTCCATTCCATTCCATTCCACTCCATTCCTTTCCTTTCCTTTCCATTTTACTCAATTCCTCTCCATCTCCTCCATTTCATTCTTTTCATATCCATTCTTCTCCATTTAATTCAATTCCATTTCATCCTATTCGATTACTCTCCATTCCATTGCATTCCATTCCCTTCTTTTGGACTCCATTTTAATACATCCCATCCCCCTCCATTTCTCTCCATTTCATTCAATTCCTGTACATTTCCTCCATTCTATTTCATTCCGTTTCACTCTATTCCATTACTCCCCATTCTATTCCATTCCTCTCCATTTCATTCCATTTCATTCTGCTCCCTTCCATTTCATTCCTCTCCATTCCATTCCATTCCGCTAAATTCCATTCCATTACTTTACTTTTTGTTTCTATCCTGTCCATTCCATTCCATTCTTTCCATCCCTCTCCATTCAATTTCAAACCATTCCTTTCCGTTCCTCTCCATTCCATTCCATTTCATTCTATTCCATTCCATACCATTCCTTACAATTCCATTAAATTCCTATTTTTTCCTTTCCATTCCATTCCATTGCATTCCGTTCTTCTCCTTTCAATTCCATTCTTCTCCCTTCCTTAAGATTCCTCTTTATGTCATTCCATTCTTTCTTTTTCATTCTCTTCCATTCTATTCCATTGCACTCCTTTCCATTCCATTCCATTGTTCTCTCTTCCGTTCCATTTCATTTTATTCCATGCTTCTCCATTCCATTCCATTGCATTTCATTCCTTTCCGTTTCCTTCCTCTCCATTCCATTCCATTCCATTCATTCCATTCCCTTCTATCCGTGTCCATTCCTTTCCATTGCATTCCTCTCCTTTTCTCTCCATTCTATTTCATTCCTTTCAATTCCATTTAATCGATTCCTCTTTATTTCCTTCATTTCTATCTATTCCATCTCATTCCTCTCGTTTTCATTCCATTCCATTTCATTCTATTCCATTCCTGTCCATTCCATTCCATTCCTTTCCATTCCGTTTCTCTCCTTTTAGTTCCATTCCTTTCCTTTTCTATCCATTCCGTTCTGTTTCTCTCTATTCAATTTCTTTCTATTCCATTCCTCTCAATTCCATTCCGTTATCTCCGTTTCTTTCCATTCCATTATTCTTCTTTCCATTCCATCCCATTACATTCCATTCCTCTCCATTCCTCTCCATTCATCTCCACTGTCCATTCTATTCAAGTCCCTTCCATTCCATTCTTCTCCATTTATTTCCATTCCACTCCATTCCTCTACACTGCGTTAAATTACATTCCAACCCATCCATTTTATTGCATTCCATCACTTTCTTTCAATTCCATTTATTCGATTCATCTCGATTTTTGAATGGAATGTAGAGGAATGGAATGGAATGGAATGTAGAGGAATGGAATGGAATGGAAGGGAGAAGAATGGAATAGAATGGAAAGGAGTGCAATTGAATAGACTGGAACCGAATGGAAAGTAAGGAATGGAAATAATAAAGAGGAATCTTATGGAAGGTAGAGGAATCGAATGGAAAGGAGATTAATGGAATGGAATGGAACTGAAAGGAAATGATAGGAATGGAGTGGAATTATATTCTATTACATTCTTCTCCATTCTTTTACATTCCGTTTCATTTTATTCCATTACTCTCCATTGCATTCCACTCCATTTCATTTAATTCCAAACAATTCTATTCCATTCCAGTCCATTCTTTTCCATTGCATTCCATTTCATTCCATTCCTTTCATTTCCTTTCACTCCATTCCATTCCAATCCATTCCTTCTTCTCCTTTCTTTTCCATTTCTCGCCCTTCCTCAACACTCCTTTCCGTTCCCTTCCTTTCCTTCTTTTTCATTCTGATCCATCCCATTCCATTCCACTCCATTGTATTCCATTCCATTCCATTCTTCTCCCTTCCATTCTATTCCTCTCCATTCCATTCCATTCCATTCCTCTCCATTCCATTCCAATCCATTCCATTACTTTCCTTTTTATTCCTATCCTGTCCATTCCATTCCATTCTTTCCATTCCTCTCCATTCAATTTCACACCATTCCATTCCGTTCCTCTCCATTCCATTCCATTCCATTCTGGACCATTCCATATCATTCCTGTCCTTTCCTTTCCTTTCCATTCCATTGCATTCTCCCTTCCACTCCTTTCAATTCTATTCCTCTCCCTTCCTTAATATTCCTATTTATTCCATTCCATTCTTTTCTTTCCATTCTGTTCCATGCTATTCCATTGTACTCCTTTCCATTCCATGCCATTCTTCTCCCTTCCATTCCATTCCTCTCCAATCCATTTCATTCCTCTCCATTCCATTCCATTACTCTTCATTCCATTACTTTCCTTTTTATTCCTATCCTGTCCATTCCATTCCATTCTTTCCATTCCTCTCCATTCAATTTCAAACCATTCCATTCCGTTCCTCTCCATTCCATTCCATTCTGGACCATTCCATACCATTCCTTTCCTTTCCTTTCCTTTCCTTTCCATTCCATTCCATTCCATTGCATTCCATTCAACTCCTTTCAATTCCATTCCTCTCCCTTCCTTAATATTCCTATTTATTCCATTCCATTCTTTTCTTTCCATTCTGTTCCATGCTATTCCATTGTACTCCTTTCCATTCCATGCCATTCTTCTCTCTTCCATTCCATTCCACTCCAATTCATTCCATTCCTCTCCATTCCACTCCATTCGATCCCATTCCATTGTATTCCATTCCATTCCATGTCATTCTATTCCATTGTATTCCATTCGTCTCATTTCCTCTCCATTCCATTAATCTCCTTTCTATTTGAATCAGTACCATTACATTCCATTTTTCTCCATTCTCTCCATTCTATTCCATTCCTTTCATTTCCTTTTCTTTAATTCTTCTCCAATTCCTCTATTCCCTTCATTTCCATTCCGTTCTTCTCTCTTCTATTCCATTCCATTTCATTCTATTCCATCCTTCTGCATTCCATTTCACTCCATTCCATTCCCTTTTATTCATGACCATTCCTTTCCATTGCATTCCTCTCCTTTTCCCTCCATTCTATTTCATTCCATTTCATTCCTTTCAATCCCATTTAATCGATTCCTTTCTATTTCCTTCATTCCATTCTGTAACATTTCATTCCTCTCCTTTTCATTCCATTCTATTTCATTCTATTCCATTCATGTCCATTCCATTCCATTCCATTCCATTTCTCTCCATTCAATTCCATTCCATTCCTTTTCTCTCCATTCCATTCCTTTCCTCTCTATTCAATTCCTTTCTATTCCATTCCTCTCAATTCCATTCCATTCATCTCCATTTCTTTCCATTCCATTCCATTCCTCTTCATTCCATTCCATCCCTTTCCATTCCATTGCACTCCATTCCTCTCCATTCATCACCACTGTCCATTCTATTCAAGTCCATTCCATTCCATTCTTCTCCATTCCTTTCCATTCCATTCCATTCCTTTTCATTTCCTCCATTCCATTTTATTACAATCCATTCTGCTCCATTCCATTCCATTCCTTTCCATTCCCTTCTATTTGACTCCATTCCATTCCTTTCAATTCCATCTAACTCGATTCCTCTCCATTTCCTCCATTCCATTCTTTTCTTTTCCATTCTTCTCCATTTAATTCAATTCCATTTAATCCTATTCGATTACTCTCCATTCCATTGCATTCCATTCCCTTCTTTTCTACTCCATTCCATTCCATTCCTCCCCATTTCTCTCCATTCTATTCCATTCCATTTCTTTCCATTCCATTTTATTCAATTCCTCCATGTTTTCTCAAATCCATTCCGTTTCACTCTATTCCATTACTCTCCATTCCATTGCATTCCATTCCATTCCATCCCATTCCATTCCATACCATTCCATTCCGTACCATTCCATTCTATTCCATTCCAAACCTCTGCATTCCATTCAATTCCACTCCATCCCTTACCAATCCACTGCATTCCTCTTCATTCCTTTCCATTCCAATCCCCTTCTTTCCATTTCCTTCCATTCCATCTATTCTATACCACTCCATTCCCCTGCATTCCATTCTATTGCATTCTATTCGTCTCAATTCCATTTCTTTCCATTGCATCCCTTCCGTTCCATTCCATTCCACTGCATCTCATTCCTCTCCCTTCCATTCCACTCCATTCCATTCCATTCTATTCCTCTACATTCCACACCAAAAAATTCCATTCATTTCCTCTGCATTCTATTCCATTCCATTCCATTCTTTCAATTCCATTTATGCAACTCCTCTCCATTTACCCATTCCATTCTATTCCATTCAATTCCTCTCCATTCTATTCCATTCCATTTCATTCTATACCACTACTCTCCATTCCATTCCACTACATTCCATTACAAACAATTCTCATCCATTCCAGTCCATTCTATTCCTTTCCATTCCAATCCATTCCTATCCTGTCCTTTCCACTCCATTCCATTCCTTTCCTCTTCTTTCCATTCTTCTCCCTTCCTCAACATTCTTTTCCATTTTCTTCCATTCTTCCTTTCCATTCCTTTACATTCCATTCCATAACATTCCATTGCACCCCATTTGCTCCCTTCCTTTCCATTCCTCTCCATTTCTTTGTAATCTATTCCATTCTTTTCTTTTCCATCCTTTCATTTCCGTTCCATTCTATTCTTTCCATTCTTTTCCATTCCATTTCAAACCATTCCATTCCGTTACTCTCCATTCTGTTTGACTATCTCCAATCCATTCCATCTTATCCCATTATAGTCCAGTCCTCTCCATTTCTCTCCATTCCATTCCATTCCTTCCATTCGATTCCAGTCCTTTCCATTCCATTCCAAACCATTCCATTCCTTTCCTATTCCAACCTTTACATTCCATTCCATTTCAATCTATTCCATTCCTATCCTTTTCTTTACATTCGATTCCATTGCATTCCATGCCTCTCTTTTCCATTCCATTCATCTCCCTTCCTTAAGATTCTTCTTTTATTCCATACAATCCGTTCCTTTCCATTGTTCTCCATTCCATTCCATTGCCCTTCTTTCCATTTCATTACATTCTTCTCTCTTTCATTCCATTTCTCTCCATTCCATTCCAATACATTCCATTCCATTCCTCTCCATTCCAATCCATTTCTTTCTATTCCTTTGCATTCCGTTCCATTCCATTCCGTTGCATTCCATTCCATTCCCTTCTATTCCGCTCCATTCCATTCCTTTCCATTCTAATCCATTCCACACCATTCCATTTCTAACCTCTCATTTCATTCTATTCCACTCCATTCTATTCCACTCCATTGCATTCCTCTCAACTCCTTTCTTTTCCACCCTCATCCTTTTTTGTTCCGTTGCATTTCATTTTTTATATTCCATTACATTCCTTTCTATTCCATTCTGTTCCATTCAATTGGTCTCAATTCCATTTCTTTCCATTCCATTCAATCCGTTCCATTCCATTCCACTGAATTTCATCACTCTCCCATCCATTTCATTCCGGTCCATTCCATACCATTCCACTTCATTCCGTTAAATTCCATTCCATTCCTCTCCATTCTATTGCATTCCATCACATTCTTCAATTCCATTTATTCGATTCCTCTCCATTTTCCCGTTCTATTGTATTTTTTCATTCTTCTCCATTCTTTTCCATTCCATTTTATTCTATTCAATTACTCTCCATTCCATTCCAAACCATTCTATTCCATTCTAATCCTTTCTATTCCATTCCTTTCCATTCCTATCCTTTCCTTTTCCTTCCATTCCATTGTGTTCCTCTCCTTTCCATTCCTTTCCTCTGCCTTCATTAAAATTCCTCTTTATTCATTCCATTACTTCCTTTCCATTCTGTTTCATTCTATTCCATTGCACTCTTTTCCATTCCATTCTTCGCCCTTCCATTCAATTCCTCTCCATTCCATTCCATTACTCTCCATTCCATTCCAATGCATTCCGTTACATTCCATTCCAATATATTCCATTCCATTCCAGTCTTCTCCTTTCCTCTCCATTCCATTCCTCTCCATTCCATTCCATTCCCTTCCCTTCCATTACATTCCATTTCATTCCATTTTATTTCATTGCATTCCATTGAATTCCACTACATTCCTCTCCATTCTGTTCTCTTCTATTTGACTCCATTTTATTACATACCATTCCTCTCCCTTCCTCTCCATTCTATTCCATTCCATTTCATTCCTATCTTTTCCATTTTATTGAATTCCTCTCCATTTCCTCCATTCCATTCATTTCCATTTTTTTCTCTCTTCCATTCAATTCCATTTCATTCTATTCCATTCTTCTTCATTTCATTCCACACATTTCATTTTCATTCCATTCCATTCCTCTCCATGCCATTCCATTCCATTTCATTACATTCCAATCCATTGCATTCCATTCCATTCCTCTCCATTCCACTCCTTTCCGTTCCATTGCATTTCATCTATTCTCTTCCATTCTATTCCTCTCCATTCCATTCTTTTCCATTCAATTCGTCTCTATTTCGTTTCTTTCATCAAATCAATCCTTTCCATTCCATTCCACTGATTTTCATTCTTCTCCCTTCCTTCCCATTTTTTCCATTCCTCTGTATTCCGTTTAATTCCATTCCATTCCTCTCCATTCTATTGCAAACCGTGACATTCTTTCAATTCCTTTTATTCGATTCCTCTCCATTTTGGAATGGAATGGAAGGGAGAAGAATGGAATGGGATGGAAAGGAGTGCAATGGAATACAATGGAAAGGAAGGAATGAAATGGAATAAAGAGGAATCTTTAGGAAGATAGAGGAATGGAATGGAAATGAGAGGAATGGAATGCAATGGAATGGAAAGGAAAGGAAACAATAGAAATGGATTGGAATGGAATTACATTCCATTCCTTTATTCTCCATTCATTCCATTCCATTTCATTCTATTCCATTACTCTCCATTCCATTCCATTCCATTCCAAACAATTCGATTGCATTGCAATCCATTCCATTCCATTCCATTTTATTCCATTCCATTCTTTTCTTTTCCACTCCATTCCATTCCGTTCCTCTCCTTTCCATTCCAATCCTCTTCCTTCCTCAACATTCCTTTCCATTCCCTTCCATTCCTTCTTTCCCATTCAGTTCCTTTTCATTTCATTCCACTACATTCCAATCCATTCCATTCTTCTCCATTACATTCCGCTCCTTTCTAGTCCATTCCATTCCTCTACTTTCCATTCCAATCCATTCCATTCCTTTTATTTTCATTCCTCTCCTTTCTGTTCCATTCCATTTTTTCCATTTCTCTCCATTCAATTTCAAACCATACCTTTCTGTTCCACTCCATCCCATTTCATGACTCTACATTCCATTCCACTCCATTCCTTCCATTTCATTCCAAGCCATTCCATTCAATTCCATTCCATTCCTTTAATTTTCATTACTCTCCTTTCTGTTCCATTCCATTTTTTCCATTTCTCTCCATTCAATTTCAAACCATACATTTCTGTTCGACTCCATCCCATTTCATGATTCTACATTCCATTCCACTCCATTCCTTCCATTCCATTCCATTTCATTCCAAGCCATTCCATTCAATTCCATTCCATTCTATTCCATTACTATTCATTCATTTCCATTCCATTCCTATCCTTTCCTTTCCATTCCATTCCATTCCTCTCCTTTAAATTCCATTACTCTCCCTTCCTTAAGACTCCTCTTTATTCCGTTCCATTCCTTTTTTTCCATTCTGTTCCATTATATTCCATTGCACTCCTTTCCATTCCATTCCATTGTTCTCCCTTCCATTCCAATCCTCTATTCCATTCCATTCCATTCCATTCCATTCCTCTCCACTCCATTCCTATACATTCCATTCCGATACTACCACTCCATTCCATTACTCTCCATTCTATTCCATTCCATTCTATTCTTTCAATTCCATTTATTTGATTCCTCTCCATTTTCCCCTTTCCATTATATTCCATTCCGTTTTTCTCCATTCTTTTCTATTCTATTTCATTCTATTCCATTACTCTTCATTCCATTCCACTCTATTCAATTCCAAAAGATTATATTCCATTCCAATCCCTTCTATTCCATTCCATCCCTTTCTATTTCTATCATTTCCTTTCCATTCTATTCCATTCCATTACGTTCCTCTCCATTACATTACATTTCTCTCCCTTCCCAAAATTCTTTCCATTACCTACCAGTTCTTCTTTTGCATTCCGTTCCATTCCATTCCATTCCACCCCATTCCATTCCATTGCATTCTTATCACTTCCTTTCCACTCCTCTTCATTCCATTCCTTTCCTCTCCATTTCATTCCATTCCGTTCCTTTTCATTCCTCTCCTTTCCATTCCATTCCATTCTTTCCATACCTCTCACCATTTCAAACCATTCCTTTCTGTTCTCTCCATTCCATTTCTTTCCTCTTCATTCCTTTCCATCCCATTCCATTCCTATCCATTCCATTCCATTCCTTCCATTCCATTCCATTCCAAAACATTCCATTCCTCTCCTTTCCATTCCATTCCTCTCCCTTTCTTAAGATTCTTCGTTATTTCATTCCATTCCTTCCTTTCCATTCTGTTCCATTCTATTCCATTTCACTCCTTTCCATTCCATTCCATTCTTCTCCCTTCATTCCTTCCCTCTCCATTCAATTTCATTCCTCTCCATTCCATTTCAATCCATTCCATTCCTTTCCTTTTCATTGCTCTCCTTTATGTTCTGTTCCATTCTTTCCATTCCTCTCCATTCTTTTTCAAACCGTTCTTTCCATTCCTCTCCATTCCATTTCATTTCTCGCCAATCCATTCTATCCTATTCCATTCCTCTCCATTACATTCCATTCCTCTCCATTCTTCTTCATTCACTTCCCTTCTATTCAACTATTCAACTCCATTCCATTGTATTCCATTCCTTTCCATTCCTCTTTATTCTATTCCATTCCATTCTATTCATTACCATTCCATTCCATTCCTTTCCAAACCTCCGCATTCCATTCAATTCCACTCCATTCCTTTCCACTCCATTGCATTCATCTCCATTCCTTTGCATTCCATTCTCCTTGTTTCCATTCTATTGCTATCCATCTATTCTATTCCATTCCACTCCTCTCCATTCCATTCTATTCCATTCAATTCGTCTCAATTCCATTTCTTTTTTTCATCCATTCCTTTCGATTCCATTCCACTGAATTTCATTCCTCTCCCATTCCATTCCTTTCCATTCCACTCCATTCCTCTGCATTCCATTAAATTACATTCAATTCATCTCCATTCTATTGCATTCTATTACATTCTTTCAATTCCATTTATTCGATTTCTCTCCATTTCCCCCAATCCATTATATTCCATTCTTCTCCATTCTTTGTCATTCCATTTCTTTCTATTCCATAACTCTCAGTTCCATTCCAGTCGATTCCATTCCAAACGATTCTATTCCATTGTAATCCATTATATTCCATTCATTTCCATTCCTATCATTTGTTTTCCACTGCATTCCATTCCATTCCATTCCTTTCCTTTCCAATTATCTCCCTTCCTCAACATTCCCTTCCATTCTTTCTTTTCCATTCCTTCCCATTACATTCTACTCCATTCCATTCCACTCCATTCTTCTCCCTTCCGTTCCATTCCTGTCCATTCCATTCCTTTCCTCTCCATTCCATTCCAACCCACTCCATTCCTTTCCTTTTCATTCCTCTCCTTTCCATTCCATTCCATTCCATTTTGAACCATTCTTTTCCATTCCTCTTCTTTCCATTTCATTCCTCTCCATTCCATTCCATCCCATTCCATTCCATTTCATTCCTTTCCATTCGTCTCCATTCCATTTCAATCCTTTCATTCCATTTCATTCCAAACTTTTCATTCCACTCCATTTCATTCGTATCCTTTCCTTTCCATTCCATTCCTTCTTTCCAGTCTGTTCCATTCTATTCCATTGCACTCATTTCCATTCCATTCCACTCCATTCCATTCCAATCCATTCCATTCGTTTCCTTTTCATTGCTCTCCTTTCTGTTCCATTCCATTCTTTCCATCCCTTTCCATTCCATTTCATTCCTCTCCATTCCATTCTATCCCATTTCGTTCCGCTCCATTCGTCTCCATTACATTTCAATCCTTCCATTCCATTCCATTCCTTTCCTTTCCTTTCCTGTTTATTCCATTGCATTCTGTTCTTCTCCTTTCCATTCCATTCCTCTCCATTCCTTAAAATTCCTCCTTATTCCATTCCATTTCGTCCTTTCCATTCTTTTCCAATCCATTCTATTGCACTCTTTCCCATTACATTCCATTCTTCTCCTTTCCATTTCTTTCATCTCCATTCCATTCCATTCCTCTCCATTCCATTTGAATACATTCCTTTCCGTTCCTCTCCATTCCATTCCAATCCATTCCATTCCTTTCCTTATCATTCCTCTCTTTTCTGTTACAGTTCATTCTTTCCATTGCTCTCCATTCAATTTCAAATAATTTCTTTATGTTCCTCTTCATTCCATTTCATTCCTCTCCTTTCCATTCCATTCCATTCCTTCCATTTCATTCCATTCCGTTCTGTCCATTCCATTCCATTCCATCCAAAACCATTCCATTCCATTCAATTCCATTCCATTCCTTTCCATTCCAATCCACTTCTATCCTTTTCTTTCTCTTCCATTCCATTGCATTTCTTTCCTCTCCTTTCCATTCCATTCCTCTCCCTTCTTTAAAATTCCTCTTTATTCCATCCAAATTTTTCTTTCCATTTTGTTCCATTTTATTCCATTGCACTCCTTTCCATTCCAATCTTCTCCCTTCCATTCCATTCCTCTCCTTTCCGTTCCATTACTCTGCATTCCATTTCAATGCATTCCATTCGGTTCCTCTCCATTCCTCTCCATTCCATTCCTCCCCATTCCATTCCATTGCCTTCCATTCTATTGCATTCCATTTAAGTCCATTTCATTTCATTCCAATTCATTGCATTCCACTCCATTCATCTCCATTCCATTCCCTTCTATTCGACTCCATTCCATTCCATTCCTTTCCTCTCTATTCCTCTCCATTCTATTTCATGCCATTCCACTTCACACCATTCCATTTCTTTCCCTTCAAAACCTCTGCATTCCATTCAATTCCACTCCACTCCATTCCTCTCCATTGCATTCCTCTCCATTCCTTTCCATTCCATTCCACTCCTTTCCGTTCTATTGTATTTCATCTATTCTCTTCCATTCCATTCCATTCTTTTCCATTCAAGTCGTCTCAAATCCGTTTTTTCCATCCATCTGATCCTTTCCATTTCATTCCACTGAATTTCATTCCTCTTCCTTCCTTCCTTCCTTTCCATTTTGTCCATGCCATTCCATTCCTCTACGTTCAATTAAATTCCATTCCATTGTTCTCCATTCTATTGCAATCCATTACATTCTTTCAATTCCATTTATTCGATTCCTCTCCATTTTGGAGTGGAATGGTCAGGAATGGAATGGAATGTAGAGGAATGCAATGAAAGGGAAAAGAATGGAATGGAAAGGAAAGGACTGCAATGGAATAGAATGGAACAGCATGGAATGGAATAGAATAAAGAGGAAGCTTAAGAAGGGAAAGGAATTGAATGGAAAGGAGAGGACTGGAATGCAGTGGAATGGAATGGAAAGGATAGAAATGGAATGGAATGAAATTATATTCTATTCCTTTCTTCTCCATTCATTCCATTCCATTTCATTCTATTCCATTACTCTCCATTCCATTCCATTCCACTCTATTCCATCCCGAACGATTCAATTCCATTCCAATGCATTCCATTCCATTCCATTCCATTCCTTTCCATTCCTTTCCTTCATTTTCCTTTCCACTACATTCCATTCCATCCCCTTCCTCTCCTTTCCATTCCAATCCTCTCGCTTCCTCAACATTCCTTTCCATTTCTTTCCATTCCTTCTTTCACATTCAGTTCCATTCCATTCCACTCCATTCCATTCCATTCCATTCTTCCCCATTCCATCCATTCCTCTCCATTCCATTCCATTCCTCTCCATTCCATTCCATTCCTTTAATTTTTCATTCCTCTCCTTTCTATTCCATTCCATTTATTTCCATTCTTCTCCATTCAATTGCAAACCATACCTTTCCATGCCTATCCACCCCGTTTCATGTCTTTCCATTCCATTCCACTCCATTCCATACCATTCCATTCAATTCCATTTCATTCCATTCCATTCCTACCCATTCCTTTCCATTCCATTACCATCCTTTCCTTTCCATTCCATTCCATTCCTCTCCTTCAAATTCCATTACTCTCCCTTCCTTAAGACTCCTCTTTATTCTGTTTCATTCCTTCTTTTCCATTCTGTTCCATTATATTCCATTGCACTCCTTTCCATTCCATTCCATTCTTCTCCCTTCCATTCCATTCCTCTATTCCATTCTATTCCATTCCTCTCCATTCCATTTCTATACATTACATTCCTATACTGCCACTCCATTCCACTCTTCTCCATTCTATTCCACTCCATTCCATTCTTTCAATTCCATTTATTCAATTCCCCTCCATTTTCCCCATTCCATTATATTCCATTCCGTTCTTCTCCATTCTTTTCCATTCCATTTCATTCTGTTCCATTACTCTCCATTCCATTCCACTCCATTCAATTCCAAAAGATTATTCCATTCCAATGCCTTCTATTTCATTCCATTCCATTCCACTCCAATCCATTCCTATCATTTCCTTTCCATGCTAATCCATTCCATTACATTCCTCTCCATTCCATTCCACTCCTCTCCCTTCTCCAAAAGTCATTTCCATTACCTTTAATTCCTTCTTTTCCATTCCATTCCACACCATTCCATTCCATTCTTATCCCTTCCTTTCCATTCCTCTTCATTCCATTCCATTCCTCTCAATTGCATTCCATTCCTTCCCTTTTAATACCTATCCTTTCCGTTCCATTCCATTCTTTCCATTCTTTCCCAATTTCAAACCATTCCTTTCCATTCCCCTCCATTCCATTTCACTCCTCTCCATTCCTTTCCATCCCATTCCATTCCTCTCCATTCCATTACAATCCTTCCATTCCATTCCATTCCATTCCAAATCATTCCATTCCATTCCTCTCCCTTCCTTTCCAATCCATTCCATTGCATCCCATTCCTCTCCTTTCCATTCCATTCCTTTCCCTTTAAGATTCCTCTTTATTTCATTCCATTCCTTTCCATTGTGTTCCATTCCACTCCTTTCCATTCCATTCCATTCCATTCTTCTCCCTTCCATTCCTTTCCTCTCCATTCCATTCCATTCCTCTCCATTCCATTCCAATACATTTCATTTCTTTCATTTTCATTGCTCTTCTTCTCTTCCATTCCATTCCTCTCCATTCCTTTCCATCCCATTCCATTCATCTCCATTCCATTCAATTATTTCCATTCCTCTCCATTACTCTCCTTTCCCTTCCCTTCTATTTGACTCCATTCCATTCCATTCCTTTCCTTTCCATTCCTCTTTATTCTATTCCATTCCTTTCCATTCATCACCGTTTCATTCCAAACCTCTGCATTCCATTCAATTCCACTCCATTCCATTCCACTCCATTGCGTTCTTTTCCATTCCTTTCCATTCCATTCCCCTCGTTTTCATTCCATTGCTATCCATGTATTCTATTCCATTGCATTCCTCTCCATTCCATTCAATTCGTCTCAGTTCCTTTTCTTTTTATCCACCCATTCCTTTCGATTCCATTCCACTGAATTTCATTCCTCTCCCTTCCATTCCATTCCTTTCCATTCCATTCCATTCCTCTGCATTCCATTAAATTTCATTCGATTCCTCTCCATTCTATTGCATTCCATTATATTCTTTTGGGGTTTTTTTGGTTTTTTGTTTGTTTGTTTGTTTGAGTTGGAGTCTCACTCTGTCGCCCAGATTGGAGTGCAGTGGCCACTCCTGGCCACCACAGCCTCCACCTGCTGGGCTCCAGCTATCCTTCCACCACAGCCTTCCAAGTAGCTGGAATTACAGGCATGCGTTACCACGCCCGGCTGATTTTTTGATTTATTGTAGAGATGAGGTATCGCTGTCCAGACAGGTCTCGAACCTGCAGGCTCAGGCAATCCACTCATCTCAGCATCCCAAAGGCGTGGAATTACAGGCTGAGCCACCGAGCCCAGCTGTATTATATTCTTTCAATTCTATTTATTTGATTCCTCTCCATTTTCCTCATTCCATTATATTCCATACAATTCTTCTCCATTCTTTGTCATTCCATTTCATTCTATTCCATTACTCTCAATTCCATTCCACTCCATTCCATTCCAAATTTTTCTATTCCTTTGTAATTCATTATATTCCATTCCATTCCCATTCCTTTCATTTCTTTTCCACTGCATTCCATTCCATTGCCTTCCTATCCTTTCCATTCCAATTATCTCCCTACCTCAACATTCCCTTCCACTCCCTTCTTTTCCGATCCATTCCATTCCACTCCATTCCATTCCATTCTTCTCCCTTCCATTTCATTCCTCTCCTTTCCATTCCGATCCATTCCATTCCTTTCCTTTTCATTACTCTCCTTTCTGATCCATTCTGTTCTTTCCATTTCATTTTGAACCATTCCTTTCCATTCCTCTCCTTTCCATTTCATTCCTCTCCATTCGTCTCCATTCCATTTCAATCTTTCCATTCCATTCCATTCCATTCCAAACTTTCTGTTCCATTCCATTCCATTGGAAGCCTTTTCTTTCCACTCCATTCCAGTGCATTCCATTCTTCTCCCTTCCTTAAGATTCCTCTTTATTCCATTCCATTCCTTCTTTCCATTCTGTTCCAGTCTATTCCATTGCACTCATTTCCCTTCCATTCCATTGTTCTCCCCTCCATTCCATTCCTCTCCATTCCATTCCTTTCCACTCCACTCCATTCCATTCCACTCCACTCCACTCCATTCGAATCCATTCCATTCCTTTCCTTTCCATTGCTTTCCTTTCTGGTCCATTCCATTCTTTCTATTCTTCTCCATTCCATTTCAAACCATCCTATTTCATTCCTCTCCATTCCATTCCATTCCTCTCCATTCCGTTCCATCCCATTCCATTCAATTCCATTCCTCTCCATTCCATTCCTCTCCATTCCGTTCCATCCCATTCCACTCAATTCCATTCCTCTCCATTCCATTCCATTCCTTCCATTCCATTCCATTTTTTCATTCCATTTCAATCCCTTCCATTCCTTTCCAACCCATTACTTTGCATTGCATTCCAATACATTCCGTTCCATTCCATTCCATTCCTATTCTTTCCTTTCCAGTCATTCCATTGCATTCCATTCCTCTCCTTTCCATTCCATTCCGCTTCCTTCCTTAATATTCCTCTTTATTCCATTCCATTTCTTTATTTCCATTATTTTTCTTTCCATTAAATTGCACTCCTTTCCATTCCATTCCATATTTCTCCCTTTGATTATTTTCCTCTCCATTCCACACCATTCCATTCCATACCATTCCAGTACATTCCATTCTGTTCCTCTCCATTCCATTCGTTTCCTGTACATTCCATTTCCAACCATTCCATTCCTTTATTTTTCATTCCTCTACTTTCCATTCCATTTCATTCTTTCCTTACCTCTCTATTGAATTTCAAACCATTCCTTTTTGTTACTCTCCATTCTATTCCATTCCATCACTTCCATTCCATTCATTCCATTCCATTCCATTTCGTTCCATTCCATTTAAAACCATTCCACTCCATTCCATTCATTCTTATCCTTTTCTTTCCATTGCATTCCATTGCACTCCATTCCAATCGTTTCCATTCCATTTCTCTCTCTTCCTTAAGATTAATCTTTATTCAATCCATCCCTCCCTTTCCATTTTGTTCCATTTTTTTCATTGCACTCCTTTCCATTCCATTCCATTCTTCTGTCTTCCAATCCAGTCCTTTCCATTTCATTCCATTCAACTCCATTCCTTTACAATACTTTCCATTCCATTCCTCTCCATTCCATTCCATTCCTCTCCATTCCATTCCTCTCCATTCCATTCCATTCCATTGCATTCCCTTCCATTCCATTCCATTCCATTCCTCTCCATTTATCTCCATTCCATTGCGTTCTATTCCAATCCATTCAGTTACATTCCATTCCTCTCCATTTCTCTCCATTCTATTCCATTCCATTCCATTTCTTTCATTTCCATTTTATTCAATTCCTCTCCATTTTCTTCATTCCATTCATTTCCATTCCATTCTTCTGTCTTCCATTCCATTCTATTTTATTCTACTCTATTCTTCTCCATTCCATTCCATTCCACACCATTCCATTCCATTCCATTAGATTCCATTCCTTTCCTTTCTTTTCCATTCCATTCCATTCCATTCAATTCCATTCTATGTCTATCTATTCCATTCCATTCCTGTCCATTCCTTTCCATTCTATTCATTCAATTCCCTTCTATTATCCTCCATTCCATTTCATTGCCTTCCTCTCCTTTTCTCTCCATTCATTCCATTCCATTCAATTCCTTTTAATCGATTCCTCTCTATTTCCTTCATTCAATTCCATTCCCTTTCATTCCTCTCCATTCCATTCCGTTGCATTTCATTCTATTCCATTCCTGTCCATTTCTTTCTATTCCATTCCATTCCTCTCTACTCATCTCCATTCCATTGCCTTTTTTTCGAATCCATTCCATTCCATGCGTTCCTCTCCATTCTATTCCATTCCATTCCATTCTATTCCTATCCATTTTATTCTATTCCTCTCCATTTCCTTCATTCCATTCATTTCCATTCCATTCTTCTCTCGTCCATTCTATTCCATTTCATTCTACTCCTTTCCTCTCCATTTCATTTGATTCCACACCATTCAGTTCCATTCCATTCCATTCCATTCCATTCCTTTCCATTCCATTCCATTTCTCTCCATTCATCTCCACTCATTGCCTTCTATTCGTATCCATTCCATTCCATTCCTCTCCATTCCACTACATTCCATTCCATTCCATTCATTCCTTTCCCTCCTATTCTTTTCCATTCCATTCCACACCCTTCCATTCCATTTCATTCCATTCCTCTCCATTCTATTCCTTTCCATTCCATTCCTTTCATTTCCATTTTATTCAATTCCTCTCCATTTCCTTCATTCCATTCATTTCCATTCCATTATTTTCTTGTCCATTCCATTCCATTTCATTCTGCTCCATTCTTCTCCATTCCACACCATTCAATTCCATTCCATTTTATTCCAATCCATTCCATTCCCTTCTTTTCTTTTCCAATCAATTCCATTGCATTCTTCTCCTTTTCTCTCCATTCAATGCATTCCATTCAATTCCTTTCAATTTCATTTAATCGATTCCTCTTTATTTCCTTCATTCCATTCTATTCCATTTCATTCCTCTCCATTCCATTCCATTTCATTCTATTCCATTCCTGTTCATTCCATTCCATACCATTCCTCTCCTCTCCTTTCCATTCCATTCCTCTCCCTTCCTCAACATTCCTTTCCATTTCCTTCCATTCTTTCTTTTCCATTCCGTTCCATTCCATTTCATTCCACCCCATTCCATTCCATTCCACCCCATTCCATTCTTCTCCTTTCCATTCCATTCCTCTCCATTCCATTCCATTATTTTCCATTCCTTTCCAATCCATTCCATTCCTTTCCTTTTCATTCTTCTCCTTTCCATTCCATTCCATTCTTTCCATTCCTCTCCATTTCATTTCAAACCATTTGTATCCGTTCCTCTCCATTCCATTCCATTCCTTTCCATTGCATTCCATCCAATTCTATTCCATCCCATTCGTCTCCATTCCATTCCATTCTTTCTATTCCATTCAATCCCATTCCAACCCATTACACTCCATTGCTTTCCATCCCATTCTATTTCATTCCATTCCTCTCCATGCCATTCGTCTCCATTCCATTGCCTTCTATTCGAATAAATTCCATTGCATTCCATTCCTCTCCATTCCTCCTCTTTCTATTCAATTCCTTTTAATTCCATTTTATTCAATTCATCTCCATTTCCTTCATTCCGTTCATATCCATTCCATTCTTCTCTTGTCCATTCTATTCCATTTCATTCTACTTTATTCTTCTTTCTATTCCATTCCACACCATTCCATTCCATTCCATTGCTATCCATTCCATTCCATTTCTCTCCATTCCATTCCATTCATTCTATTCCCTGCTGTTCTTCCACATTCCAATTCATTTCAATCATTTCCATTTCTCTCCATACATTCCATTCCATTCAATTCCTCTCAATTCCATTTAATTGATTCCTCTCTATTTTCTTCATTCCGTTTCATTTGACTCTTTTTCATTCCATTCCATTTCATTCTATTTGATTTCTATCCATTCCATTCCGTTTCTCTCCATTCAGTTCCATTCCATTCCATTTCTCTCCATTCCTTTCCGTTCCTCTCCATTCAATTCCTTTCTATTCCATTCCTCTCAATTCCATTCCATTCATCTCCATTTCTTTCTATTCCATTCTATTCCATTACTCTTCATTCCATTCCATCCCATTCCATTTCATTCCTCTCCATTCATCTCCACTCTCCTTTCTATTCAAGTCCATTCCATTCCATTCTTCTCCATTCCTTTTCATTCCATTCCATTCCATTCTGTTCCTCTCCACTCCACTCCGTTCCTCTCCATTTCATTCCGTTCCATTGAATTCCTCTCCATTCCATTCAAATCCTCTCCATTCCTTTCCATTCCAATCCCTTCCATGTCATTCCTCTCCTTTTCAGTCCATTCCATTCCTCTCCATTCCCTTCCATTTCTCTCTTTTGCATTCCTCTCTATTCCCTTCCCCTCCTTTCCATTTCATTCCATCCATTCTTTTCCTTTTCATTCCTCTCTATTCCATTCTATTCCATTCAATTCATCTCCATCACCTTTCTTTCCATTCCATCCATTCCGTTCCTTTCCATTCCACTGCATTTCATAGTTCTCCCTTCCAATTCATTCCTTTCCATTCCATTCCATTTCTCTACATTTCTTTCCATTCCCTTCTACTCAATTTCATTCCATTCTATTCCTTCTCCTGAATTCCTCTCCATTCTATTTCATTCCATTACATTCCTTCAATTCCATTTTAATCCATTCCTCTCCATTTCCTCCATTCCATTCCATTCCATATCATTCCATTCCATTCCATTCCATTCCATTACTATCCTTTCTAATCCACACGTATCCATTCCATTCCATTTCATTCCATTCCATTTCATTCCATTCCATTCCTCTCCCTTTCTCAAATTCCTCTCCATTCAATTCCATTCCTTCCTTTCAATGCCGTTCCATTGCAATCCACTTCATTCCATTCCATTGCATTCCATTTTTCTCCCTTCCATTCCATTCTTCTGCATTCTATTCCATTCCTCGCCATTCCATTGCAATCCATTCTATTCCATTCCATTCCATTACTCTACATTCCGTTCCATTCCATTCTTTCCATTCTTATCCATTGCTTTTCAATCCATTCCATCCCATTCATCTCCATTCCATTACATCGAATTCCATTCCATTCCATTCTATTCCATTCCAATCCTTTCAATTCCTATCCATTTCTCTCCATTCCTTCCAATTCCTTCCGTTCCATTCTATTCCTTTCCATTCCTTTCTATTCGACTTCATTCCATTCCATTACATTCCTCTCCATTCCTCTGCATTCTATTCCATTCCTTTCAATTCCATTTTATTCCTTTCCTCTCCGTTTCCTCCATTCCATTCTTTTCATTTCCATTCTTCTCCATTTCATTCAATTCCATTTCATCCTATACCATTACTCTCCATTCCATTGCATTCTATTTCCTTCTTTTTGACTCCATTCCATTCCATTCCATTCCTATCCGTTCCTCTCCATTCTATTCCATTCCATTCTATTTCTTTCAATTCCGTTATTCTTGATTCCTCTACATTTCCTCCATTACAATTCATTCTATTCCATTACTCTCCATTCCGTTCCATTTCACACCATTCTATTCCATTCCCCTCCATTCCATTCCATTCCTTTCCTTTCCAAACCTCTGCATTCCAGTCAATTCCAATCCATACCATACCACTCCACTGCATTCCTCTCCATTCCATTCCATTCCAATTCCCTCTTTCCGTTCCATTCCATTCCATCTATTCTACACCAATTCATTCCTCTCCATTCCGTTCTATTCCATTCAGTTAATCTGAATTCAATTTATTTCCATTGCATCAATTCCGTTCCATTCCATTCCACTGCATTTCATTCCTCTCCCTTCCATTCCACTCCATTTCATTCCTCTACATTCCATCCCATTCCCTTAATTTCCTCTCCATTCCATTCCATTCCATTCTTCCAATTCCATTAATGCGAATCCTCTTCATTTACCCATTCAATTCTATTCCATTCACTTCTGCTCCATTCTATTCCATTCTATTTCATTCTATACTTTTACTCTCCAATCCTTTCCACTCCATTCCATTACAAACGACTCTCTTCCTTTCCAATTCATTCTATTCCATTCCATTCCATTCCATACTATTCCATTCCTATCCTTTTCCTTTCTGCTTCTTTCCATTCCAATCCGTTCCTCTCCTTTCCATTCTATTCCTCTCCCTTCATCAACATTCCTTTCCATGTCCTTCCATTCTTCCTTTCCATACCGTTCCATTCCATTCCATTCCATTCCACACCATTCCATTCCATCCCATTCTTCTCCCTTCCATTTCATTTCTCTCCATTCTATTACATTCTTCTGCATTCCATTCTAATCCATTCCATTCCTTTCCTTTTCATTCCTTTCCATTCCATTCCATTCCATTCCATTCTTTCCATTCCTCTCTATTCCATTTGAAACCATTCCATTCCGTTTCACTCCATTCCATTCGATTATCTCTATTCCATTCCCTCACATTCTATTCCATTCCATTCCTCTCCATTCCATTCCATTCCTTCCATTCCATTCCATTCCTTTCCATTCCCTTCCAACCCATTCCATTACTTTTTAATCCTTTCCTTTGCATTCCTTTCCAATCCATTCCATTCTTGTTCTTTCCTTTCCATCCCATTCCATTGCATTCCATTCCTATCCTTTCCATTCCATTCCTCTCCCTTTCTTAAGATTTCTCTTTATTCCATACTATTCGTTCTTTCCATTATATTCCTTTCCATTCCACTGAACTTCTTTCCATTCCATTCCATTCTTCTCTCTTCTATTTCATTCCTTCCATTTCATTCCATTCCTCTCCATTCTATTCCAATACATTCGATTCAATTCCTCTCCATTCCATTCTTCTCCATTCCAATCCATTTCCTTCCATTCCATTGCATTGCATTCCATTCCATTTCATTTCCTTCTATTCCATTCCATTCCATTCCTCTCCCTTCCTCTCCATTAGATTACCTTCTATTTACTTCCATTCCATTCCTCTCCATTCTATTCCATTCCACACCATTCCATTCCATTCCAAACCTCTGCATTCCATTCTATTCCACTCCATTCCATTCCCCTCCATTGCATTCCTCTCCACTTCTTTCAATTCCATTCCAATCCTTTCCATTCCATTGCATTCCATTACATTCCACTCCATTCCATTCTGTTCCATTCAATTGGTCCCAATTCTATTTCTTTCCATTCCAACCAATCCGTTCCATTCTATTCCACTGAATTTCATTCCTCTCCCTTCCATTTCATTCCTTTCCATTCCATACCATTCCTCTTCATTCCATTAAATTCCATTCCATTCCTCTCCATTCTATTGCATTCCATTCCATTCAATTCTATTTCTTTGATTCCTCTCCATTTTCCCCATTCCATTATATTCCATTTCATTCTTCTCCACTCCATTTCATTCTATTCAATTACTCTACATTCCATTGCACTCTGTTCCATCCCAAACGATTCTCTTTCATTCAATCCATTCCATTGCATTCCATTCTATTCCATTCCATTCCTATCATCTCCTTTTCACTGCATTCCATTCCATTCCTCTCCATTCCATTCCATTCCTCTTTCTTCCTCTACTTTCCTCTCTATTCCCTTCCATTCTTTTTTTCCATTCCATTCCATTCCATTCCATTCTTATCCCTTCCATTACATTCCTCTCCATTCCATTCCTATCTATTCCATTCCTTTCCTTTTCATTTCTCTCCTTTCCATTCCATTCCATTCTTTCCAGTCCTTTCTATCCCATTTCAAACCATTCCTTTCCGTTCCTCTCCATTACATTTCATCCCTCTCCATTCCTTTCCATCCCATTCCATTCCTCTCTTTTACATTTCATTCTTTCTCTTTATTCCATTTCTTTCCAAACCATCCATTCCATTTCTGTCCTTTCCTTTCCATTCCATTCCATTGCATTCCATTCCTCTCCAATCCATTGCAATACATTCCAATCAGTTCCTCTCCATTCCATTCCAAGCCTCTCCATTTTATTCTATCCCGCTCCATCCCTTTACATTTCATTACTTTCCATTCCATTCCATTCCATTCCTCTCCATTCATCTCCATTCCATTGCTTTCTTTTCCAGTCTGTTCAATTACATTCTATTCCTCTCCATTCCTCTCCATTCTATACTATTCCATTCCATTCCATTCCATTCATTTCCATTTTATTCAATTCCTCTCCATTTCCTTCATTCCATTCATTTCCTTTCCATTCTTCTCTTGTCCATTCCATTCCATTTCATTCTACTCCATTCTTCTTTTTCCATTCCATTCCATTCCTTTCCATTTCCTTTCATCCCATTCCATTTCATTCCATTCCATTCCAATCCATTCCATTCCATTCATTCAATTCCCTTATATTCTTCTCCATTCCATTCCATTGCATTTCTCTCCCTTTCTCTCCATTCACTACATTCCATTCAATTCCTTTCAATTCCATTTAATCGATTCCTCTCCTTTTCCTTCATTCCATTCTATTCCATTTCATTCCTCCCCATTCCCTTCCACCACGTTTCATTCTATTCCATTCCTGTCCATTTCATTCCATTCCATTCCATTCCTGTCCATTCATCTCCACTCCATTGCCTTCTATTCGAATCCATTCCATTCCATTCCTCTCCGTTCCTCTCCATTCTATTCCATTCCATTACTTTCCATTCCTTTCATTTCCATTTTATTGAATTCCTCTCCATTTCCTTCATTCCATTCATTTCCATTCCATTCTTCTCTTGTCCATTCCATTCCATTTCATTCTACTCCATTCTTCTTTTTCCATTCCATTCCACACCATTCCATTCCTTTCTGTTCCTTTCCTTTCCATTCCATTCCATTCCATTCCTCTCCATTCCAATCCATTCCATTTCATTCATTCAATTCCCTCTATACTTCTCCATTCCATTCCATTGCTTTCCTCTCCTTTCTCTCCATTCATTACATTCCCTTCAATTCCTTTCAATTCCATTTAATCGATTCCTCTCTATTTCCTTCGTTCTGTTCTGTTCCATTTCATTCCTTTCCATTTCCTTCCATTGCATTTCATTCTATTCCATTCCATTCCTCTCCATTCATCTCCACTCCATTTCCTTCTATTCAAATCCATTCCATTCCATTCCTCTCCATTGTATTCCATTCCATTCCTTTCATTTCATTTCCATTTATTGAATTCCTATCCATTTCCTTCATTCCATTCATTTCCATTCCATTCTTCTCTAGTCCATTCTATTCCATTTCTTTCTACTTCATTCGTCTCCATTCCATTTTATTCCACACCATTTCCTTCCATTGCATTTCATTCCATTTCTATCTACTCCGTTCCATTAATCTCTATTGTATTCCATTCCATTCCACACCATTCCTTTCCATTCCATTCCACTCCATTTCATTCTATTCCATTGCATTATTCGTCCTTCCTTTCCATTTTTCTCTTTCAATTCCAGTCCATTCATTCCATTCCATTTTATCCGTCTCCATTCCTTTTCATTGCATTCCACTCCTTTTCTCTCCATTCTATTTCATTACATTCCTTTACTTTCAATTCCATTTAATCGATTCCTCTCCATTTGCTTTATTCCATTCTATTCCATTACATTCCTCTCCTTTCCATTCCATTTCATTTCATTCTATTCCATTCCTGTCCATTCCTGTCCATTCCATTCCATTTCTCTCCATTCAGTCCCGTTCCATTCCTTTTCTCTCCATTCTGTTCTGTTCCTCTCCATTCAATTCCTTTCTATTCCATTCCTCACAATTCCATTCCGTTCATCTTCATTTCTTTCCATTCTATTCCATTACCCTTCATTCCATTCCATCCCATTCCATTCCATTTTTCTCCATTCCTCTCCAGTCATCTCCACTCTCCATTCTATTCAAGTGCATTCCATTTCATTCTTCTCCATTTTTCCATTCCATTCCTTTCCATTCCATTCCATTCTGTTCCTTTCCATTCCATTGAATTCCTCTCCATTCCATCCAAATCCTCTCCATTTCATTCTATTCCAATCCCTTCCATGCCATTACTCTCCATTTCAGTCTATTCCATTCTTCTCCATTCCCTTCCATTTCTCTCTTTTGCATTCCTCTCCATTCCCTTCCCCTCCTTTCCATTCCATTTCTTTCCATCCATTCTTTTCCATTTCATTCCTCTCTATTCCATTCAATTCGTCTCCATTCCCTCTCTCTCCTTTCTATCCATTCCGTTTCATTCCATTCAACTGCATTCCATTTTTCTCCCTTTCATTCCATTCCATTTCTCTACATTCCATTCCCTTCCCTTCTATTGAACTCCTCTCCATTCCATTCTAATCCATTCCATTTCATTCCTGTCCTTTCCGTTCCATTCCATTCTTTCCATTCCTCTCCATTCCATTACAAATGATTCCTTTCCGTTCCTCTCCATTCCATTCCATTCCTCTACATTCCATTCCATTCCTCTATATTACATTACATTCCTTCCCTTCATTCCATTCCTTTCCAAACGAATCCTTCCATTCCTATCCTTTCCTTTCCATTCCATTCCATTGCATTCCATTCCATTCCAATACATTCCATTCAGTTACTCTCCATTCCATTCCATCCCTCTCCATTCCATCCCATTCCATCCCTTTAAAATCCATTACTTTCCATTCCATTCCATTTCATTCCATTGCATTCCATTCCATTCCTTTCCATTCAACTCAATTCCATTGCTTTTTATTCCAATCCATTCAATTACATTCCATTCGTCTCCATTCCTCTCCATTCTATTCCATTCCATTCCTTTCATTTCTAGTTATTCAATTTCTCTCCATTTCCTTTATTCCATTCCATTCTTCTCTCGTCCATTCCATTCCACTTCATTTTACTCCATTCTTCTCCATTCCATTCCATTCCACACCATTCCATTCCATTCCTATCTATTCCATTCCATTCCTCTCCCTTCCATTCCATTCTGTTCAATTCCATTCATTCAATTCGCTTCTATTCCTCTCCATTCCATTCCACTGCATTGCTCTCCTTTTCTCTCCATTCATTCCATTCCTTTCAATTCCATTTAATCGACTCCTCTCTATTTCCTTCATTCCATTCTATTCCATTTCATTTCTTTCAATTCCATTCCATTACACTTCATTCTATTCCATTCCTGTCCATTCCCTTCCATTTCATTCCATTCCTTTCCATTCATCTCCACCCCATTGCCTTCTATTCAAATCCATTCTATTCCTCTCCATTCCTTTCCATTCTATTCCACTTCATTACATTCCTTTCTTTTCCTTTCCATTTCATTCAATTCCTCTCCATTTCCTTCATTCCATTCATTTCCATTCCATTCTTCTCTCTTCCATTCTATTCCATTTTATTCTACTTCATTCTTCTCCATTCCATTCCATTCCACACTATCCCCTTCCATTGCATTCCATTCCTATCCACTGCGTTCCATTCCTTTCCATTCCATTATTTTCCTTTTATTCCATTCCCTTCTATTTTTCTCCATTTCATTCCATTCATTCCACACCATTCCATTCCTCTCCAATGCTTTCCATTCCTCTCCATTCCATTCTACCCCTTTGCATTCTTTGCCCTACCATTCAATTGTTCTTCATTCAATTCCATTCCATTCATTCCAATCCCTTCTATTTGTCTCCATTCCTTTCCATTTAATACCTCTCCTTTTCTCTGTATTCTCTTCCATTCCATTCCATTCCTTGCAATTCCATTTAATCGATTCCTTTCTATTTCCTTCAATTCATTCTATTCCATTTCATTCCTCTCCATTCCATTCCATCCCATTTCATTCTATTCCATTCCTGTCCATTCCATCCCATTCCGTTTCTCTCCTTTCCATTCCATTCCTCTCCCTTCCTCAACATTCCTTTCCATTCCATTCCATTCCGTTTTCCAATCAATTCCATGCCATTCCATTCCACACCTCCCATTCTATTCCATTCTTCTCCACTCCATTCCATTCCTTTCTATTCCATTCCATTCCATTCCTTTCTATTCCATTCCATTCCATTCCTCTCCATTCCATTCCAATCCATTCCATTCTTTTCCTTTTCATTCCTCTCCTTTCGGTTCCATTCCATTCTTTCTATTCTTCTCCATTCCATTTTAAACCTTTTTCTTATGTTCCTCTCTATTCCATTCCATTCCTTTCCATTCCATTCCATTCCATCACATTCTACTCCATTCCTCTCCATTCCATTCCCTTTCTTCCATTCCTTTCCATTCCACTCCATTCCATTTCTATCCTTTCTTTTCCAGTCTATTCCATTGCATTCTGTTCCTCTCCTTTCCATTCCATTCCTCTCTCTTCTTTAAGATTCCTCTTTATTCCATTCCATTCCATTCCTTCCTTTCAATTCTGTTCCGTTCCATTCTATTGCACTCTTTCTTTTCCATTCCATACTTCTCCCTTCCATTCCATTCCTCTCCAATCCATTCCATTCCTCTCCCTTCCATTCCAATACATTCAATTCCGTTTCTCTCCATTCCATTCCATTCTTCTGCGTTCCATTTCATTCCCAGCCATTCCATTGCATTCCATTCCATTCCATCTCATTTTATTCCATTTCTTTGCTTTCCATTCCATTCCTCTCCATTCCTCTCAATTTCACTGCAAAACTCTGCATTCGTTGAATTCCACTCCATTCCATTCCACTCCATTGCATTCTTTCCATTCCATTCCCCTCATGTTCCTTCCATTGCTAATCATCTATTCTATTCCATTCCACTCCTCTCCATTCCATTGTATTTCATTCAATTTGTCTCAATTCCATTTCTTTCCATCCATCCATTCCGCTACATTCCATTCAACTGAATTTCATTCCTCTCCCTTCCATTCCTTTCCATTCCATTCCATTCTTCTACATTCCTTTTAATTTCATTCGATTTCTCTCCATTCTATTGCATTCCATTACATTCTTTCAATTCCATTTATTCGATTCTTCTCCATTTTCCCCATTCCATTATATTCCATTCCATTCTTTTTCATTCCATTTCATTCTATTCTATTACTCTCCATTCAATTCCTCTCCATTCCATTCCAAACGATTCGGTTCCATTCCAATCCATTCTATTCCATTACATTCCATTCTTTTAATTTCCTTTCCACTCCATTCCATTCCATCCATTTCCTCTACTTTCCATTCCATTTCTCTCCCTTCCTCAACATTCCTTTCCATTCTGTTCCATGCCTTCTTTAACATCCCATTCCATTCCATTCATTTCCACTCTATTCCTTTCCAATCCATTCCATTTCTTTCCTTTTCATTCCTCTCCTTTCCGTTTTTTTCCATTCTTTCCTTTCCACTCCATTCAATTTCAACCATTCATTTTCGTTCCTCTTCATTTCATTTCAATCCTCTCCATTCCATTCCTTCCATTCCATTGCATTCCATTCCTTTCCATTTCATTCCAAATCATTCCATTCAATTCCATTCCTATCCTTTCCTTTACTTTCCATTCCATTGCATCCCATTCTTCTCCTTGCCATTCCATTCTTCTTTCTTCCTTAAGATTACTCTTTATTACATTTAATTTCTTCCTTTCCACTCTGTTCATTTCTATTCAATTGCACTCCTTCCTAATCCATTCCATTCTTCTCCCTTCAATCCCATTCCTCTCCATTCCATTCCAATACATTCCATTCCGTTCCTCTCCATTCCATTCCATTCCTCTCCATTCCATTCCTTCTATTCAAATCCATTCCACTACCTTTCATTCATCTCCATACCTCTCCATTCTATTCCATTCCATTCCTTTCATTTCCATTTTATTCATTTCCTCTCCATTTCCTCCATACCATTCATTTCCATTCCATTCTTCTCTCTTCCATTCCATTCCATTTCATTCTATTCCATTCTTCTCCATTCCATTCCACACCATTCCATTCCATTCCTCTCCATTACATTCCATTCCTCCTTTCCATTCTATTCCATTGCATACTACCCCCTTCCATTCAATTCCTCTACATTCCATTACATTTCGTTCGTTGCATTCGCTTCTAGTCCTCTCCATTCCTTTCAATTGCATTCCTCTCCTTTACAGTCCATTCATTCCATTCCATTCAATTCCTTTCAATTGTTCTCCACTCAATTCCATTCCATTCATTCCAATCCCTTCTATTCATCTCCATTCCTTTCCATTTGATTCCTCTCCTTTTCTCTGCATTCTATTCCATTCCATTCCATTCCTTGCAATTCTGTTTCATTGATTCCTCTCTAGTCCTTCATTCCATTCTATTCCACTTCATTCCTCTCCATTCCATTCCTTTCCATTGCATTCTTTTTCTTTACTGTCCATTCCATTCCGATCTTCTCCTTTCCATTCCATTCCTCTCCCTTCCTCAACATTCCTTTCCCTTCCTTCCATTCCTTCTTTTCCATTCCATTCCACCCAATTCCATTCCATTCCATTCTACCCCATTCCATTCCACTCCTCTCCATTCCATTCCATTCCTCTCCAGTCCATTCCAATCCATTCCATTCCTTTCCTTATCATTCCTCTCATTTCGTTATATTCCATTTTTTCCTTTCCTCTCCATTCCATTTCAAACCAGCCCTTTCCGTTCCTCTCCATTCCATTTCATTCCTCTCCTATCCATTCCATCCCTTTCCATTCCATTTCATTCCTCTCCATTCCTTTTCATTCCATTCCATTCCATTCTGTTTCAAACCATTTCATTCCATTCCATTCCATTCCTGTTCTATCCTTTCCTTTCTATTCCATTCCATTGCATTCCATTCCTCTCCCTTCCTTAAGATTCCATTGCTTCTTTCCATTCTCTTCCATTCTATTCCGTTGCACTCCTTTCCATTCCATTCCATTGTTCTCACTTCCATTTCATTCCTCTCCATCCATTCCATTCTGCTCCATTCCATTCCAGTCCATTCCATTCCTTTCCATTTCATTCCTCTCCATTCCATTGCCTTGTATTCGAATCCATTCAATTGCATTCCATTCCTCTCCATTCTATTCCATTCCATTCCTTTCATTTCCATTTTATTCAATTCTTCTCCATTTCCTCCATTCCATTCATTTCCCTTCCATTCCATTCCTTTCCATTCCATCCTATTCCTCTCCATTCCATTTTATTCCATTGCATTCTTCGCCCTTCCATTCAATTTTTCTCCATTCAATTCTATTCCATTCATTCCAATCCCTTCTATTCGTCTCCACTCCTTTCCATTTCATTCCTCTCCTTTTCTCTGCATTCTCTTCCATTCCATTCCATTCCTTGCAATTCCAGTTAATCGATTCCTCTCTATTTCCTTCAATCCATTCTATTCCATTTCATTCCTTTCCATTCCATTTCATCCTATTTCATTCTATTCCATTCCTGTCATTCATTCTGTTTCTCTCCTTTCCATTTCATTCCTCTCCCTTCCTCAACATTCCTTTCCATTCCATTCCATTCCTTTTCCCCAAAGAATTCCATGCCATTCCATTCAACCCTTTTCCATTCTTTTCCATTCTTCTCCACTCCATTCCATTCCTCTCCATTCCATTCCTCTCCTTTTCATTCCTCTCCTTTCTGTTCCATTCCATTCTTTCTATTCTTCTCTATACCATTTCAAACCTTTTTCTTATGTTCCTCTCCATTACATTGCCTTCTTTCCATTCCTTTCCATTCCATTCCTATCCTTTCTTTTCCAGTCCATTCCATTGCATTCCGTTCCTCTCCTTTCCATTCCATTCCTCTCCCTTCTTTAAGATTCCTCTTTATTCCATTCCATTCTTTCCTTTCAAGTCTGTTCCATTCCATTCCTATGCACTCCATTCCATTCCATCCCATTCCATTCCTCTCCATTCAATTCCTTCCATTCCATTTCATTCCATTCCATTCTTACCCTTTCCACTCCATTCCTTTCCATTCCACTCCTCTCCTTTCCATTCCATTCCACTCCCTTCCTCAACATTCCTTTCCATTCCCTTCCATTCCTTCTTTTCCATTCCCTTCCATTCCATTCCACTCCATTCCATTCCTTTCCATTCCATTCCAATCCACCCCATTCCTTTTCTTTTAATTCTCCTCCTTTCTGTTCTATTCTCTTCCATTCCTCTTCATTCCATCCTATCCCATTCCACTCCATTCCTCTCAATTACTCTCCATTCATCTCCACTCTATTGCATCCATTCCATTCCTCTCCATCACTCTCATTTCATTCTGTTCCATTTCATTCCTCTCCATTTTATTCCATTGCTCTCCATTCCTTTCCATTCCATTTTCTTCCATGCCATTCCTCCCATTTCAGTCCATTCCATTCCATCTATTCTGTTCCATTCCTTTCCACTACATTCCATTCTGCTCCATTCCATTCCATTCTATTCCCTTCCATTCCATTCCTCTCCATTCCTCTCCATTCCTCCCCATTCCATTCCATCCATTTCATTCCTGTCCATTCCATTCCATTCTATTTCATTCCATTTGATTCCCCTCTAATTCTCTCCATCCCATTCCATTCCATTCTTCTCCATTCCTATCCATTCCTCTTTCTTCCTCTCCATTCCTCCCCATTCTATTCCATCCATTTCATTCCTCTCAATTTCATTTAATTCCATTCCTTTCTATTTCATTCCATTCGATTCCTCTCTAATTCTCTCCACCCCATTCCATTGCATTCCATTCCATTCTCCATTCCTATTCATTCCATTCCTTTCCTCTCCATTCTGTTCCTTTCCATTCCATTCCTCTCCATTCTATTCCGTTTCTCCCCCTTTCAATTCCATTCCATTCCTCTCCATTCCATTCTGATCATCTCCATTCCTTTACATTCCATTCTATTACATTCACCTTCATTCCTTTCCATCCCATTCCATTCCATTCCTCTCCATTCCTCTCCATTCATCTCAACTCTATTGCATCCATTTCATTCCTCTCCATCCCTTTCCATTCCATTCCTTTCTGTTCCACTCCATTCCATTCAATCCCGTTCCTTCCATTTCATTCCATTCCATTCATCTCCATTCCTCTCCATTCCATTCCATTTGATTCCATTCCTCTCCATTCCTTTCCCTGCCATTCCATTCCATCCCATTTCATTCTATTTGTCTCCATTCCATTCGATTCCTCTCCATTCCTCTCAATTTCATTCCATTCTGTTCCTTTTCCTTCCATTCAATTCCATTCCACTCAGCTCCTTTCTATTCCTCTCCATTCCATTCCATTCTATTCCTTTCCTTCCCTTCCATTCCATTCCATCCATAAAACATTCTATTCCATTCCTCTCCATTCCATTCCATTCCATTCTATCCCATTCCTTTCCATTCCATTCCTCTTCATTCCATTTCTCTCCATTCCATCTATTCCGTTCCATTCCTTTCCACTGCGCTCTATTCTGCTCCATTCCATTCCATTCCGTTCCTCTCCATTCCATTCCATTCCATTCCTCTCCATTCCATTCCATTCCTGTCCATTCATCTCCACTCTATTGAATCCATTCCATTCTTCTCCAACCCTCTCCATTCCATTCTGTTTCTCTCCATTTCATTCTGTTCCATTCCATTGTTCTTCATTCCATTCCATTCCTCTCCATTCTTTTCCATTCCATTCCATTCCAAACCATTCCACTCCTCTCCATTTCTTTCCATTCCATTTCATCCGTTTCATTTCTCTCCATTCCTCTTCGTTCCATTCCATTACATTCAGTTTCATTCCATTTGTTTCCTCTCCTCTCCTCTCCATTGCATTCCATTCCATTCCATTCCTCTCCATTCCTTTCCATTCCATTCCATTCCTCTCCATTCCATTCCATCCATTTCATTTTTCTCCATTCCTCTCCATTCCAATCAATTTCATTCCATTGGATTCCTCTCCTCTCCTTTCCATTCCATTTCATTCCATTCCTCTTCATTCCATTCCTCTCCATTTTTTCCATTCCATTCCATTAGGTGCATATTTTATTGGATTTTACAGTAATATTGCTAGCTCCAAAACTTGTGGTTAGAGCTATATGGAGATGAAAGCAAATATGTAGTTTATGACAATAATTATTGAACTTTTAGTAACATTCAGTTTTTCTACCCAAGAACATGATGTGATTATTTACTTGTTTATGTCGAATTTCATATATTTTATGGACGGTTTCATAGGTTTCCTTATCAAGGATTTACACTTTTTTTGTTATATACTATTCCATAGTTTATTTCATTTTATTTTATTTTATATTTTTGTAATTTCTTTCACTCCTACTGGAATTTGTAAATGATTTTTTGTTCATATGAAGACTATTATTATAATTTATCAGTCTTTTCATCTAATAGTTTATTGAATGGGGTAGATTTTTCTACCCCATTTTCTTTGAATTTCCAGTTGCAAAAATCAGTTTCCATGTTCATTTCCAAGTATTCACCCATTTTTACTGGCCTTGGCTAAATCCCAATACAGTGATAAATGAAGAGCACAGATGATCATATGTTTTTAGTGTCATTTTCTGATCTTAGTGTAATCAACCTGGTGTTTCTCATAAGCAAGACGACGACTTTGTTAAGTTAGGAAATATCCATCAATTTCTAATTTCAAGTAGTTAATTTAACAGATGTTAAATTCTTCCAAATATATGTTTGTAGCTATGAGTAGGATCTCTTTATTTCTTTATCTAGAAATATGATGATCAATATTAATAAATTTCCTAATATTGGTTCATATCTGAATTCCAGAAGTAAACTTCATGTAGTCATCATGTATTATTTTAATATTTTTTTAGTTTTTTTGCCATATTTTAATTTAGATGCTTTTATCTGTAAGTAGGAGAGAATTTTTTGTAGGATTTTTTTGGTAAAACCGTTAGGACATGCTAGGATCAGTATTTTTTATTTTTTATTTTTTTAGTAATCATTTGGAAATTTTGTTTCCTCTTCAATGACCTTGAATTTTGTAAGGAGCTTTGGCTGTATATAGCTGTAAAAAGAATAGTAGATTCTTCCTTCGAATATAAATATGATATGAATATGATGTTCTTCCTTCGAATATAAATATGATTAATAATTTTATGATGAACTCATAAAATTATTTCCTCCCTAGAGAGGGATCACTAGAAGGCCAAACCTTGCCTGTGCACAACTTTTTTTCATGTAGAAAATCCTCACATTTACCATATAGCTCCAAAATTTAAAAATGGAGACAAACCCTGGTAATAAAAGGAAGCTGAACTTAACAAGCTGTGGTTTATTATACAATCTAAAACTATTTCTTAAAAATCAAAACATGCCAGAGACAGGAGGCACACCTCATCTACAAGGGTACGTGTATAATGAACATTTGTATATGTAACCCTAAATTGCACCCCACATCTTTAAAATTAACAAACAAAATTAAAGAAAACCCTACTTCTTCATCAAAGAGAAACGAAATACTAAAAAGCCCCTCTCTTTCATGATGATTGTGCTGTTTAAACTATCTCTGTTGAATTCAACATTGGTAAAGCAGATTTGTCTAGAAAACGTTCATTTTATCTAGGTTTTCTAGTTAATTGGCCTTGCATTGGCGAAATAGTGAAAATATGTTCTAATCAACAATTAACATCATGTTCTTTCCTTTGCATTTGTCAATCACACCTACTTTTTGGAGTAATTTGTGTGAGTCTGCTTTTCTCTTCACAATTTCAAATCTAGTTGTATTCTGGTCACTGAAGATGAACAAAGAATTAGATTAAGGGGTAAGTGAAATTCTCATATGAGCAGATTATCCAGTGAGGTCCATGAGTTTCTATCATTCCTTTATGAAAATAGTCAGATCTCAGCATTTTCTGCTCCTTCCATGGGAGACAATGTCTACTTTCAGAAATAATGGAAAAAAGTTCCCCAGTACTCCAGTGGTCAATTCGGATATGGTCACTAGAAACTTCTAATAGACTCTGGGAATTTATTTTTAATTTTAAAGTTGTGGGGTACAATTCAGGGCTAAGTATACAAATGATCATTATGCAGGTATGCTTGTTAATGAGGTGCGCCCCCCTCTTCCCCGACAGAATCCCACTACTGCCAATTCTGAACCCTCCCCACAATTTCCCACTACTGACAAGCCTTTTCTTATAGTATTATGATAATTGTTCAAGGTCCACTTATGAGTGAAAACATGTGGTACTCAGTTATTTGTTTGTGTGGAAGGTCACTACATAATGATAAAATGTTCATTCCATCAACAATAAATATCCATCTTAAAAATATATACACACAACATAGGAGCACCAACTTTCATAAAGCAGCTTCCAGGTAAATTAAAAAGAGATATTGACTCTAACAACATCATTAGCTGGGGACTCAAACACCCCACTAACAACCCTAGACAGATCTTCAAGACAAAAAATCAACAGGGAAATCTGGAAGCTCAGTGTGATGCTTGACCAAATGGACCTCATTGATATCTAAAGAACACGTCACCCAACATCCATGGAATATACATTCTACTCATTACCACATGTGGAACGTATTCTAAGATTGACCACATCCACAGCCAAAAATCAAGCATAAACAAATTCCACAAGATTGAAATACTGCTGTGCACCTTCTCAGACAACAGTGGAATCAAAATAACTATCAGCACCAACACAGTTTCCCCGAAACCCACAAAGGCATGGGCACTAAACACCATGGTGCCAAATAACTCCTGGGTCAACACAGAAATCAAAACAGTGAGTGAAACATACCTGGAAACAAATAAAAATAAAGTCATAACTTAAAAAACTCTCTGGGATGTCATGGAAGCAGGAATTAAAAGGGAATTAATATCTCTACAAACAAACATGAAAAAACGGAAAGATCACAAATTAACACCCTGTCAAATCACTTAAGGATGCAGGAAAATCAAGACCATGATCTGGTGGCAGAAAGGAGTCTGCTATTTTCTGCTTTAAAATGAGGTACAAATCCTGTAAGTGATGGAGATGTATAAGGAATCTGGGTAGGTGTTTGTGTCTGGAAAAGAAGCTCTTTTATTGTAGAAACTGGTCCAGGGACAGAATTACACAGGAAAGACTAACTCCTGAGAGATGAACTGCGCTTTGGAGAGTGACTGGTTGCCTGAGATCTTAAACTGACCCATCACTGTTAATGTAATTTAATAAAATTCTCATTGAAGGACTTCTTTGTGTTTGATCCAAGGGTTATCAAAGCCTAAATTTTAATATGCTTCTAGATTGTAATTTCAAAACTCAACTCCCATTTAATGTTTTGCAATGCCTTTGTGCAAAATAGATATTTTGTACAATACCTCTGAGCAAAAGTCAGAGATGTTTTCAGAAGTATAGTTACTCCTGTAAAAGCTATGGGCTTGAGAAAATGAATCTACTGGCCCTAACTAAATTATCTAATTTGCAGTATCAACTGTGTAACAAAATGGGAATTGCTGAAATATAATTGTTTTTCTGTCATTTGTGAATGACATACTTAATAGAGATAGTAAATGTGTCTCTACTGAATGTATCTGTGGTCTGTTGGTCATGGTGGACATTTTTCCTTCCTGAAATTAGGGAAAGTCTTTTGAGAAAAGTTAAAATCATAATAGAGGGTATCAGTAAGCAACAAGAATTCTTATGTAGAATTTTATAATTTAAAAAAGAAAATTAGCAAATATAGTCTCAAAATCAAAATAGTTTTAAAGAGAATATGTTTCTTGCTGTATTTTCTCAGGTTTGAAAGCATTTTAATGTTATTCCCAAGCTTACTATTCATTATAGTACAGTTTTGATTTATTACATTCATAAAATTCCATGTCTTCAAATTAAATTTTGCATGTTTGTGTTGTATTTTAATAGCTTTTCAAAATCAGATATTTATTTAAGACTCAGTTCATTATTCTAAAATAAGAAAATTATGGCAATACACTTTTAAAATAAGATTTATTTATTTTCCACCTTAAAATGTTTTATCACTTTTTATGTTTCATATATTATATTTAGGCAAAATCAATTTTGTACATTAATTTCTGTGATGGGTATCATAATAGTTTTAATCCATGCAAAAATTTAAATGAGGGTTTTTACTGCCATCCTAACATTTGTTCACTTTAAATAAGTTTGGGTCATATAAAGCTATTTATGCATATGCATCTTATGAAGAGCTCTGAATATTTATTATAAGTCATATTGGTCTGTAGAATAAATAGGCAAAAATGGGAATTTATCAAACCAAATTTATAAAGGTAAATAAAATCAAAATATGACCCAGTATTCATACATATGTATGCATGTGCATGTGTCTGGGTGTATGTATTAAAAATCCAACTAGATAACCATTATAGGAGAGCATAAATGGTAGTAAACACAAATGTCACTGCAACCAGGCTACCCAGGTCAAATCCTGATTCTCCTGTCAGGATTGAGATGAGTCACCCAACTACCTTATAATTAAAACTTCTAATCATTTAAAGTAAAATAACACTAATTTCTAAGTTTACGAATATTGAATTTCAGAATAGGTAAAGCATTAAAAAAAGTGACTCATACATTGTAATTGCTATAAAAAAAGACCACATGAAATGGGACATTTTTAAACAAATTATGTGCGCATATTAGCTTTTTTTTTTTTTGCCCGATAGAATGCAGGATTTATCGAGAGGACAGAAAAGCTCCAACAGTGGGAGGAGACACAAAGGTGTTGCCGTTATATTAGCTTTTAATTCATAGAGGGAAGGAATAGTAAGTAGAGATGTTATTTGTAATTAAATTGTAACCAACATCTCATATTTCCATGCAGAACTCTCTAACTGTTGAATATTGAGTCCTGAAAAATAATGACAGAATGGCCTCTATGGATTTGAAAATAGGAATGATCTTCCTATTCCAGGTAGTTGTTGGAATCCTGGGGACATTTTCACTCTTGTATCATTACTTGTCCCTTTGCTTTAGTGGTTGTGGGCCAAGATCCACAAATTTGATTCTCAGGCACCTGACTGTAGCCAACTCCTTGGTCATATCTCTAGAAGAATGCCAGAGGCCATGATACCTTTTGGGTTGGGACATTTTACCAATTATTTTGGATATGAAGTTATTTTATATGTTCACAGCATGGCCAGGCATGTGTCCATTGGTGTCCTTTTCTTGTTGAGTATTTTTCAAAGGATCACAATTAATCCTATGAACTCCAGGTTGTGAGTAGAGCTTAAAGTAAAAGCTCCCAAGTACATTGGCTGCTCAATGTCCAATGCTGGACCTTGCACTTGCTGATAAATATCACTTTTCTGATTCATAAAACTGAAAAACAGAGCAGCAAAAACATCACAGAGGAAAGAGATTTAGGACTTGGTTCTGCTTTTGTATGATGAAGTGGTAAACCCAGTGTATGCGGCAAGAACATCTCTCCATGATGTTCTTTGTTTGGGGTTCATGACCCTGGCCAGTAGCTTCATGATTTTTAGCCTGCATAAACACAGCAGCAGATCCAGCACATTCGTGGGACCAATGTCTCCCCAGATCCTCTCCTGAGACCAGGGTCACCCAAAGCATCCTTGCATCGGTGAGCAACTTTGTGGCGTGTTTTATGCCATTTTCTTCAGCATCTATGTTTATTTACATCTCTTGGATAATTTCAATTGGTAGCTGGTGAGCAGTACCCTAGTAGTCACGAATTGTTTTCTAACTGTTAGTCCTTTTGTTGTCATGTGTCATGATCCCAGCATGTTTGGACTCTGCTGTATCTGCCACAGAAGAAGTATACGTTCTCTTATCTTATCAGAGCAATGTGAATTGTCTGTCTGGAATCATATTCAGCAATGTCACACTCAGACTTCAAAGAATTTAAAAATAATTACGAACCAATTTTACTGTTAAGACAGGAGTGAAGGAAACAGACTAAAACTGGGCTAATATGAAATAGTAAATATTAATACCACAGTAAATGAACTCTTATGTAATGAAGGGGTAAGTACTTATGTTGTTGTATGTTTATTCATGGTTGCAGTGGGAAAATGAAGATCTCATAAAATAGTCCCGAAATAATGTACAGACTTTCCAAATGTCTTCAAATGTATAATACTCAGTCTGAGATATTTAATTTTCCTAAGATGTCTTCGAGCTTGGAATTGTATTGACAGTGTATGTAAAAGACTAGAATGTGGTGTTTGCTATGGTTTAAATATATTTGACCTTCCAAACCTCATGTTGAAATTTGATCCCCACTGTTGAGCATGAAACCCACGAGAGGTGTCTGGGTAAATATTTTATGTTTGAATGCTGTATACTTGAAAATTTGCAAAGCTAACACAGAGAGTTCTCAAATGTCTCTCACCCAGTACCCCTGATGTTAACATTTTGTCATGGCCCATTTGTTAAAACTAAGACACCAACATTGGTACAATATATTAACTGAACTCCAGACATTATTTCTATTTCACCAGAATTAACACTGTTTTTATTTATCTTTCAGGATAAATCTAGTATAGCACATTATATTTAGTCACCTTTCCTTTCCAGTCTATTCTGCTCTCTGTTTTTCTATGTTGTTCATGATCTTGAGAGATTTGAGAGGAACTGGTTCAGTACTTTTTACAGGTTCCTGAAATTGATTTGTCTGGGTTTTTTTCACCTTATAATTAGAGGGGTTTTAAGGGTTTGGGGAAGATATCACATCTCATCACTTCATATACCATCAGAAGTTTCATGCATTTCCTATGAATAATCTCTGGTGATGTCAGTCTTGATCAGTAAAGGTAGCGTTTCTTGGGTTTTTTCATACGTAATTACTATGTTTTCTTTTTCATACTCCATACTGAATTCCTTTGGAAGGGAGTTTAGGGAGTTTATAAACCTAGCCCACACTCAGGTGAGTGTGCGTATTTGTATGGAAAGGCACTGAACTCAGTTCCATCTACTGGTGGGGTAGGTATTCATACATATAACTTGGCATGCATCTGTAAATTGTAAAATAAACTATTTTTCATTTCCATTTATTTGATTATTCAATTATTCACTCATATCAAAATGAACTCCTTCATATTTATTTCCTACTTTGTGTTATCATTCAACACTAAGAATTTATTTTATTCCTTAAATTGTTGCAGCTTTGGTCATTGGGAAGTGTGGCATAATTTTAAAATATCTGGTCTTTATCCCGGTTCATTTAATAAGCTTCAAAGTTTCTTAGAATGTATTGAGTAATAAGAATGCCATTGTCATACTAATTAGAGGCCCCATGGCAGGAATCTCAATGTGACTTCAGGATAAGGGCTGGTCACCAGAATGACTAACTATGTAATTCAGGATTGAAACCTGCAGCTGTCAGATCTCCAGAAAGAAAAAGGAGGCTGGAGCTTGAGTTCAATCTCATGGTCAAAGATTCAGTTATTCAAGCTTAGGTAATGAAAACCTAATAAAAACTCTGGACACTGAGGTTTGAGGGAGATTTCTTGTGGGGAAACTATGTAAATGGACTGAGAAACTGGTACACTCTGACCACAGGGACAGTAGCTCCCATGTAATTTCCACATCCCCGCCCTGAAACCAGTCACTTATCCAAGTAGTCCTTTATTAGAGAATGATATTAATAGAAATCATAGCATAATTGCTTGTTGTACTCATTGCTACTGGAGAATTATTGCTGTTAAGCCCTCTAATACCTATAAATATTTTTGAACATATATTAATCATTGTCCTGTATCTGTATGTCCACCTATAGCCTTCTTACCCATTTATAGTTAATTTTGTTCATACTGATGTCTCTGACTCTTATCCAATACCACAGGATTTGTCTAGTTTCCTCCTGTTGCTTTTCTGTAATTATCTGTATTTATCAATCATGATGACATCACATGCTTTTAAGGTCTAGCATCTTCATAATAGCTATATTTTACTTTTCTGGTGAAATTTCAGGAAGATTATTAACTGTTGAAATGGTTTAATTGCAAGTCATTTTTGTAACTGATTCTGGACAAGAAGAATTTAGAGGTGACTTCAGGTAATAAGTCAATTTTTTCCTCTATGACATTTAAAATTAACTTTGTGAGACAAAAGTCTACACAGAGCATCATGAATTTTCTGTTTATTGGTTATTAAAGCAGTAACTAGTATGCTTATATTTGCATCACTCTTACCCCCAAGTTGAGTTGTGCTGTTGACAAATAACAAAAGCCACTTTCTCTTTCTTCTCTTCATCAATACAGAATTTCTATTTCTTCCAGCATCATAGTCAGGGATAAGTACACATAAGTGATCTATTATGCTGTAGTTCTGCATACCCCAAAATGCCAAAAGGGAAGGCACTCTATATGAAAAGCCTAAGAGGAGACCTTGAGAAAATGGGCAAGACATGGGATTTTTTCAGGAAATTATTTACAGAGAAGTTCTAGGGAGCAGTCGACTGGACAGAAAAAACACTCTTGATTGTAAAAGTTACATGGCTATATAACATTTACATACAGTGTGGTGCAAGGTTGTGTATGAAATGTGTGAGGTTTGTTTCACTCTGTGTGAGAATGTGCTTATTTCAAAGGGGGACCACAAGAAACAAAACTTATGTTTGGAGGGTGGGACCATTATGGTACAGGCTAAGTGCTAGGTTAGTGTTCTAGGAACCCATCAGCATCAGTGTACCAGTTAGGTTTGTTGTAAGGGTTTGCATTCAGCTTCCATGGATTTTTTTGGAGATTCATTCAATCTGTTTGCCCATTTCACAATGGATGATTTGTGACCACATCTACTCACACCACACTGAGTGTTCAGCATTGTTTGACCAAAAACAACAAAAATCCCACTTTTTTTCCTCCCTACTCACTAAATCTCAATACAAGCAATTATCTTTTCTCCAGATTAAAAAAGTCCTCAAAAGGAGATGTTTTGTGATGTGGAAGAGGTAGAACAAAAAATGGTACATGCACTTAAATACATGAATGCTGATGAGCTCAAAAACTATTTTGAGCAGTGGAAAAAGTGTCTTGAGAGTTGTAATGCATAAAACTGGGAGTATTGTTAAGGTGACTGGCATTTAAACATGCAAGGATAAACACACAATTTTTTTTCTTAGAAAATTTTATGAGTTTTGGGGTCTCCCCTCTTACATATGTGGCATGTACACAAACTGACTTTCATTTCCCTTTAAGGGTGAGATTTTTAGTATTATAATGAACTGAAATAATGGTAATGTAAAGTAATGGACATTGATCCAGGCAGGACAAGTTTTATTTGAAACATCACAATGAAGCTGACCATTTTGCAGAAAGGTACACAAGAATATTCAGTATATACAGCTGCAAGATGTGGTCAGCAGGCACAGAGAACACTTCTTCCATGGCCTCAGCATTACCTGTTTGCCCAGAAATGGAGCCATAGGTGAAGGGGTTATTCCTGGTTAGCCACCCCCAAAGACCCTGCCCTAGGTATCACATCCAGGACCCCTCTACCAGCTCCAACTCTAGGACATATTCACTCAGTGACCTCCTCCCCAGGCTTCAACACCAGTATCCCTTCCCAAGCCCCACCCCCCAACTCTCCCCAGGTTCCAATCCCAAGTTTTCACTCCAAGAACTCCTCCCCAGGCTCCAACCACAAGACCCCTTCCATGTTTCAATCCCAAAACCCCTCCTTGACTGCAACCCCCTATATCCAGAATGTGTTTATTTGTCACTGAGTTTGTGTTGTACTACATATATTCTTATAGGGCTAGTTCAATAACAGCACTCTTCTCTTATTTTGGGAGATGCTTATTACTGAGATTTTCTCTAATTAGAATTTTGGTGTTTCAGGATTCCTCCAAAGTTTTGTGTGTGTGTGTGTGACATTCTAATATGTTTTTTGTAACTCTGTGATCTCATTTCAAATGAAACCTAAACTTTTAATCTAGGTAATACATACAGTAGGAAGAGTATTGCATAAGGTGCAATGTTTAGAAGATCTTAAATGTTTACACAAAAATAAAAATTCTACATCCCTAACCTAGATCTGGTGTTTATAGAACTATAGTGTAATCGCCAAAGGTGGAAAGGACACAGCATTCAACATCAAGTGGATGAGTAAAAAAAAAAACTGGTACATATGTAAAGTGGAATACCATTAGCAATAAAAGGGAATGAACACCTGAAACATGTTCCAACATGGTTGAATATCAAAGATATTAAACTGAATAAAATAACCCAGCTTCAAAACATTATGTACTCATACCCATGTTCATAGCTACATTATTCATCACAGCCAAGAGGTGGAGACAGCTCAAATGTTCACTGATGGATGACTAGATGAAAAATGTTGTATGTACATACAATGGGATAGTTTTAATTATACTTTTTAATCAAACATTCCTCTCCTGTATATTTACATATAACATTTGCTTGGTAATTCTCCACCAACTGAAATGATTTCTCTTGGTCCAAGAGAGGAAACTTACTGATTGGAGGCTCCCATACACCCCAGAAGAAGCTGAGAATATAAGATGGTATCTGAATAAACCAAATCTGTCCACTGCTTTTTGGGGTCTCTGATTTAATAACTAGAAATTAGATCTGAGAGTAGGCGAGGGGTAAAAGTGTGAGAATGTGTTTAGTATAACTTTTCTAGTTTATATATGAAATATTTTATATTAATGTATATAATATACATTAATATATTATATGTATATGTTTAGAGACAGTATTCTCACTATGTTGTCCAGGCTAATCTTGTCCTGCACCCAAGTGATCCCCCCTCACAGTCTCCTGGGTAGCTGGAATCACAGGTTGGGGCACGGGATCACTTTATATGAATCCCATTACAACCACAAAAAATCTCCAAGCACAACTTAGGAAGATCTTTCATGAAAGAACTAGATCATCGTTCAGAATAAAGAGCAGCCCTAGGTAAGCATTAAGATGGTGAGATTGTTTTATAGGGTTACTCAGAGAGTCTGTAGTAGTTGCATGCAGGATGTGGCTAATTCTCTGGAAGTCACTGAAACCCCTCCTCAGGTGTCACCTGCATCTAGTGCATCAACGTGCATCAAGTCCTCCTGGCTGAGAGCAGAAACTTGAGGAGAGCAGAAACTCAGTGAGTCCTGGCATAGTGGACATGTTCCCAGCGGTCCCTTACCCTTGGTGAGTTTAAGCATAAGGAATTCCACCAGGTTTTCAGGGTAAAGACTGATAAAAAAAAATTCAATAAGCTGGTACTTATAGGTACTCAAAACCCAAAACTTGATTAAATTCAGTTTCAGTTTTGTATCAAGAAGAATATCTGAAGTCATGCTTTCTCCTCATGGTGCATGAGGACTTGTATAATGACGGACCCACTTTTAGTTCTGCTGAAATTGAACAGTGAATTCTGGTGATGTGAACCCAATGCGTCTAGTAACCTTTCTTCTGCACTTTTTGACTTTCGTCTACTCGTTTATTCATGTATATTGATTATCATTCCCTCACTCTATTATCTCCCTTAGTATCCAAAAATGATTTTCTACTTCTATCAATTTCTTTAAAATCATTAATTAATGAATTAGAATCAGGGTCTCACTGTGTTGTCCAGGCTGGAATGCAGTAGCACAATCACTGTTCATGACTGCCTTTACCTCCTGGGTTCAAGTGATCCTTCCACCTCTATCTCCCATGTAGTGGGGGGGGAAGCATGCATCACCCTGTCTGGCTAATTTAAAACAAATTTTTAGTGGAAACAAGGTTTTACTATATTGCCTGAATGGTCTCTAACTCCTGGGCTCAAACATTCTTCCCATTTCAGCATCCCAAAGTGCTAGGATTACAGGCGTGAGGTACCATGTCTGACAAACTGATTTATAAATTTTATTCTTTTAAGAATAAGTTGTTCTTATCTCTTCTGTACTGCACTAAAACAGCCAGTCTGAAAATAATGGGTGAATATTTGTTTCTTTCCCTTTATATCTATCAGGGCAATAAGTACATGACCCAAATACTAAGAAATTATTAATAGTTTTTTACAGTAACTGTGAACTTATAGAATTTGTATATGTTTCATAAGATTCAATCCATTACAGACAATATCTTAAATCAAGTGGAGACCAATTTATTTGTGTCCTGCATTTCTTTGTCAGAAACTGATATATTTTGAGGAATTCCTTGATGGTGGGGCAGATATACATTATGTAATATAAGTTGCAAATAGTTTTACTCATTGGAAATTTTCCTTTTTATTTTCCTTGTGGTATTTCCTGTCTTGTGAATTGTTTAGCATTTTAGAAATCTTGTCATTGTTGATAGTTTATATTGCCTCATTTGTAATATCAACCATTCCCACAATAAACTTGTAAATGATTCTCTTTCATACATATGAAGACTGTTGTCTTTATATATCAATGTTGTATTCTATTAGCTTACTAAATTCTCTTTGGGTGTGAATTTTTCTATCAACTTCTTTGTGTTTTCAAGTTTATAATTATATCATGTGCAAACAGATTTATGTGTTTGTTTTCAATTCTTCAGCCATTTTTACTGGCCTTGACTAAACCTCCAATACAATAATAAATGAATAACACAGGTGATCATGTGCTCTTAGTGTTGTTTTCTGATCTTAGTAGAATGAACCTGGTATTTTCATGAGCAAGATAAGGAATTTGTTTTGCTAAGGTGGGAGAGATCCATCAATTTCTAATTTTGAGTACTTAAATTTAATATCAGGGCAGGTTAATTTCTTCAAATATGTTCTTGTAACTATGAGTGAAATTCCTTTATTTCTCTGTCTATAAATATGGTGGACTATTGTTGGGAGCCAGCCTTGGAGGCCCGCCTGATGACAAAGTCCAGGTGCGCTGAGGATCCCCAGCCGCAAAGCGAGTCTGGGCAGCTGAGGCCCTTCTGTCTTCCGTCTTTGCTGTTGATACAGCTGAAGAAATTCTGTGCAGTCGTGGAAGAAGAAGATGGCATGTTTATGCGAAGAATCACAGCTAACCTGGAAATATCATGGTTTATTTTTCCATTTTCCCACTATGCCACTTGGCCTTTTCTAACATATGCAAGGGTTAAACTCTGAAGCACATCAAGAATGCTTTCTTTCACTTGGTTATAAGTTACTAGATATTGCTTAAGTAATAAATGATATAAGTGTATCCACTCCTTATTTGATTTAGGATTATGCAGTTTAGTGTTTAGACATAAGGATTTTTAAAAGCACAAGTTTATAGTGTTTATTATGAATTCATTATAAGTTCTAACACTTATCTAGGAGTTATGTAGGTGATTTATAACTCTGTTTTCACTAACTTAGGATAAGGATTAATATTAAGGTTTCTACTTAATTCTATAGTTAAAACTCTAAGTTAACATTTATAGAGTAGGTTTTCACTGAACTCATAATATAATAATCAGACACTTTTATGACAGATCAGCTAAAACAGAAAGTAACCTTGAGGGGCCTGGGAAACATTACTAAAAGCTTCTTTTGAGTTCTCTTTAGAAACAAGCACTGCAAGATAAGAGAAAAGTAACGAGGACATCTGGACAAGGGAGGCAATCACAGGACTCTGAAGAACATAAGAGCCTAAGATGAGAAAATTCCTGACACATAAAGAAATATACACTTAAAGAAACTTGCTTGAAACATTTCAAGAACTGTAATTTGGGACATTGGACTGAAAGTATCATTGTTGGCTTTATGAATAAGACTTGTCTAAATGCCTATGGGAATCTTGGTTTGTTTGCTACTAAGACCTATGGGAATCTTGGTTTGTTCGCTACTAAGACCACTAGCTGGTAACTTTTAAAAGATACGTATGTGGAAGAGTTTTCTTTGTCTTGCCCCTTCAAAAATGGTATAAAAGCTCTGTATTAACTAGAATTAAATTGCTATCTGTTCAAGAAGCAGGTGTCCGGTATATGATCGTCGTTCGCCTATCCGTCTCTCCTTCAACACATCCCACGACCCTCGAGGGGCGGGCCCCTGCAGACTATATTAATGAATTTCCAAATATAGGATAATTTCTGAATTCCAGATGCAAACATCACATAGTCATCATTGTTGTCTGACAATTAAGTTTTCAAGTTCACCCTAGGAAAAGTGCTACATATCTCACTGTTGAATATCATATGATCACCTTGGAAACATTCCCCTTAGGAAGTTATGCACTGATGTCAGCAACTAGTCCACCTGTCAAAGCAAATGTGGAATAATTTTTCTGGAATGGCCTTCACAGTTGTCATCATGAGAATATCAGAATTTGAACTAGAGTAATGGACAAACATTAAATTTCTTGTTAAAATTGTTAAGAGAGGAGGTGAAATCATGGACATGTTAGTCCATGTTTATGAGAATAATGAAATGAAGGAAACAGCAGTGTACAAATGAATTCAATGTTTTCTTGAGGGGACAGAAAACATCATTGATGACTAGACATCAGGATGGCCAGTAACAAGTAGAACTGGTGAAAACACTGTAAAAATTCATCAAGCTGTGTGTCAAAATTGTGAGTTGATTGTGAGAAGCATAGCAGACCAATGAAACATTGATAGAAAAACAGGAAAATCTAACTGAAAATCTTGGCATGAGAAAGGTGGGTGCAAAAAAAATTGTCCTGAAGAAGTTATTGCATCCTGACAATGCACCAGCATACACAGCTCTGTCTGTGAGGGGAATTTTAGCCAGTGAACAAATAACTGCATGGAATACCATGCCTACTCACCTGATCTGGCCCCCATTGACTTTTTTATTTACATGAAGACAAAAGAAACATTAAAAGGAAGATATTTTAATGACATTCAGGACATGAAGGGTAATACAATGACAGCTCTGATGGCCATTACAGAAAAAAAGTTCCAAAGTTGTTTTGACGGATGTACTTGATACTTTCATCAGTGCATAGCTTCCCAAGTGTAGTTCTTCATAGGTAACCATAATAATATTCAGCAATGAGGTATGTAGTACTTTTTCTAGGATGAGTTCTTGAACTTTATTGTAAGACTTTGTATACTATTTTCAAACTTTTTCTGTATTTCAGTTTAGATGTTTCCATCTGTCGGCCGAAGGGAGGTGTTTTTTTCTGTAATATTCTTTTTGAAACAATCTTCAGGACATTTAAGGATCAGTATCTTATTTGATTTATAGTAATCATTTGGAAATTCTACCGCCTCTTCAATAACCTTAAATTGAGTAAGTAATGCTGGTTTCTCTAACATTTAAAAGAAAATAAAAATCTGCCTGTGAATTTCATTCAGATACTTTTAATTGTGAGACCCCTATATAAATCTTCCTTTAGAAAAGGTTCAATAGATGTTCAAATCTCACCTGCATACAATTTATTTATTTAAAAAATACTCACATAAATTCCACCATGCTTAAGGTACAGAAAAAGAGAAACTCTGGTATTATAGGAGACTGGATAAACAAACTGTGTATTTTTTAATACAATATAAAACTATGAACTTTTCTGTCCTCTCAGTAAATTCTGCATTCAAAATCAAACAAACAAACAAACAAACAAAAATCTAACCTTCACTTTTTTTGGTCTATAGAATAAATTGGCAAAATTGGAAAATCATCAAACCAAATTTATAAAGTAATACAAATTTGATATATGAAAGATACATATACATATATGTGTGTTTGTATTAAAGAAAACAACTAGCTATCAAGGCATGGTGGCCCAGCCTGTAATCCTAGCACTTTGGGAGGTGAAGTAGTGGATTGTCTGAGCCTGCAGGTTCGAGATCAGCCCGGAAACTTGGCAAGACCTCATCTCTCCGATCAGTAAAAAAAATTAGCAGGGCATGGTGGTGCACACCCGTAGTTACAGCTACTTGGAAGGCAGAGGCAGAAGAATCACTGGAGCCCAGCAGGTTGATGTTGGGGTGGCCAAGAATGTGCCAGTGCACTGCACCCCAGGCAACAGAGTGAGACTCCAATTTTAAAAAATAACAATAAGTAAATAAAGTAAAGAAAACAACTAGCTACCTGTTATCATATAGCATAGTAGTGGACACCAATATCTGTGTTCAGATAACACAGATTTAAATCCTGACACTCCTATCAGAATTTAGACCAAGCTCCTTGTGAGTAAATTCTCCTTGTTGGTCAAAGAAAAAAAACATTAATTTTCAAATTGTAGAATTGTGAATGTTTAATGTTATAATACATAAAGAATTAATGAAAGTGACTCATACATTGCAAGTGCTATAAAAAAGGAGACTTGGGGCCGAGCTCGGTGGCTCAGCTTGTAATCCTGCACCTTTGGGAGGCCAGGGTAAGTGGATTGCCTGAGCCTGCGGGTTCGAGACCCGCCTGGGCAACTGGGTGAGACCTCATCTCTACAATAAATAATAAAAAAAATTAAGCCGGGCTCGGTGGCTCAGCCTGTAATCCCGCGCCTTTGGGAGGCTGAGGTGAGTGGATTGCCTGAGCCCGCGGGTTCGAGACCCGCCTGGGCAGCGAGACCTCATCTCTACAATAAATCAAAAAATCAGGACCGGGC
>NW_007232827.1:77455-95626 GCF_000164805.1 Carlito syrichta
CCAGCAGGTCAAGGCTGCAGTGGCCAGGAGCGGCCACTGCACTCCAGTCTGGGTAACAGAATGAGACTACAACTCAAAAAAAAAGGAGACGGGAAATTTCTTTACAAAAATATACATATATATTTGCTTTTAATTCATAGAGAGAAACAATAATGAGTACAAGTGTTATTTTCCATCAAAAATGTAACCCATATCTCATTATCCACACAGAACTCTCTGCTTGTTGAATATTGAGTCCGGAAAAATGACAGAATGCAGCTGTGGATTTAAAATTTGAAATGATCTTCCTATACCAGGTAGTTGCTGTAATCCTGGGGAAATTTTCACTCATATCATTACATGTCCATTTACTTTAGGGGATGCAGGCAAAGATCCACAGATTTGATTCTCAGGCACCTGATTTGATTCTCAGGCACCTGACTGTAGCCAACTCCTTGGTCATTCTCTCTAGAGGAATTCCAGAGACCATGGCAGTTTTTGGGTTGTGACATTTTGCCATTTTTTTTGGATTTGAAGTTCTTTTATATGTTCACAGTGTGGCTAGGGCTGTATCCAGTCCTGTTTCTATCTGTGCATCTATAGCTTTCTTGCTATCTATACCTAAATATGTGTTCACGCCAATGTCCCTGACTCTAATCCAATACCACAGCAATCAGTCTAGCTTTTTTCTGTTGCTTTTCTATACCTATCTGTATTCATCAAGTATTATGGTGTTATAGCTGGATGCGAGAAAGGAGCTACCAACATGCAGAAAGGGTTAAATTATGAGTCCTTATTAACACCAGCGACTGAGAGTGGATTAGTGTCCAAAGAACTCTTGGTCCCAAACTGAGTGAGGAATGGGTATTTAAAGGTGAAAATTACATAAGTTGTACAGTTTGATATTTTTGGCAATACGTTTGATTAGTAAGGGGTATGGATGGTTGCAGAATTTATGCAACTAGGGTGTTTCCAACCACAAAAGGTACAGAAATGTGGGTGTGAAGGATAATTACAGGAAGGTTACATAAGGGGGTTATTCCTAGGTTAATATGGAAGATCTGTTACAAAATGGAGTTACTTTTGTCAAGCAAGTTATTATGGTTGTTATAGGTTTTTCATATTAGATACTTTATATTTCATTTATTTCATTCCCCCCTTTTACTTATCTATGAGTCAACGCATTGACTCGTCAGTCAGAAATATATTATTATACTGGGGTCTTATATATAGAAGTTTTACAAAACTGATTCATTGTTTGACAAAATGAATAATCCAATTTATTACACAGGGCCCGATAAGTAGACTGAGGAGAAGTATGAGGGGTTCAACTAGACTAGTAACAACAGTTGTTAACCATGGGTTCCAACCAAACAGGGAATGGAACCAGAATCTATTAGTCTCTCTTTCTTTTTGTCAGTTGTTTAAATTTTCTCTGACTTTTTGAAGAGTGCCTCTAATAACCCCTGATTTGTTGGCATAATAGCAACAAGCTTCTCCAAGGGTTGTATAGAGTCCACCTTGGGACAGAAAAAGAAAGTCTAGGTCTTTACAATTTTGAAAGACATCTTCAGATAGGAATTTTACCTGGTCATGGATTTGGACCATAGCAAATTGCAGATTTCCTAGGTCAGCATCAATTTCTTAGGCAAGGCTTGATAGACTCAGTTCTTCACAAACCAGAGCAGTGGTAATGATTGCAGCTGTTCCTGCTACACTTAGCTCAACTAAGACAGGTACTAACAAGGGAACAGCATATTTGAATGAGCAATTGGGAGACCAGGGGAATTGAGTAGAAGAATTCCTTTGAGACTATAAGCATAAACCTGAGTTAGCACATGAAGAGCAATATATAAAGTAGATGATTAATTAGCCTTTTGGTTGTAGCACATTTTGTAAGGTCTATAAAACTAGCTAACCAGGTATTGTTAGGAGCCAATAGGCCATGAATTCATACATAGTTGCAATGAGAGACAAGTTACAAACATCAGTGAACGGAGAAGTTGTTAGATTGTAACCTGGAGATATGAGACAGGAGATTTTACTGGTTATATCTCCTAGAGTAATGCGAACCATTTCCGGAGAACATTTAGTTTTGTCTGCGTTGCTGACGATAGGAGTTTCAACTCCAAGTCCACATAGCATGGGGTTTTTGGTTTTAAGCAGAGCCAGGTATCTGAGACCAACTGGGGCATAGTTGCATTAATCAGACAGCATATTAGTTAACATAGGAAAAAGACTAGGGGGTTGCCAGGCCAGTGTTGGAAGCAATCGCAATGATCTCAGGAACTGTTGAGGTGAAACGGGGGTAGTAGCTTGGCTGGCAAAATGCAGTGACCGAGGCAGAGGTTGGTGGTAACTGAACAAAGGATTTTTCAGCTCTGTCAATGGCCCTATTGGTTTGGCCATGGCTTTGTAGACAAATGTGTTATTAGGCTCCCCACTATTAGTTGCAATTGTGATGCATATCCAGTCTGGGCAAAAGAAGTTGCTTTCCCGATTGCAACTGTGGCCAGTATGGTTACTGGGTAAGTCTACATCCCTTTCATAATTGGGGGTTGCCCACTGTGTACATGATTCACTGTAGTAAGGGTTTTGTCTACTGTACAGGTTTCCAGATAGGCTTTTTTTTTCTATTTATAGCAGATCAGGAAGGTTTACCTTAAACCGAACCAGAGGTGAATCATGGGTCCAGTTTTGGATAGCTAGGACCTTTTCTGTTGTGAAAGATGTCAGGGAGAAAGAGCACAGGGTGTCTTTAGACTCTTCATGTAAAATAAACTAAGTTAAACTTATTGTGAGCATAGCATTAACAAGGGCTTTTTGCCAGATTTCCAATCTGCAGGAGCTAAAGTGAGCAGTTCTATGCCAAAACCCAAAACAAGTGGAATTGCAAAAACAAGAGTTAAAGGATGAGTGCGATGCATTTCAAATTAAATTAGTAACTAGTCTGTTTGATTCTCATGGTTTAGATGTACATCAAAAGGTGACCTTGAGAAGTTTCTTGGAGTCCTTGGTTTCAGTCCAGTTGGCCAGACAGTGACTGTTTTCCCTTGTTGAACAAGGGAATGGATATTTTGTGTCCCTTACAGTCACAGCACAGTTGATGACATGAACTGGTAGAGTTAAGTCAGTTTTCCTGGCCCTTTTGACTTGGGTGTGGGGAATTCAGGCTGGTATCCCATTGACCTTGTTAGTTGTTGGAGTGATAAGGATGATGAGAAACAGTCCCTTCCAGGAAGAAGTTTGTCCTTCTTTCTGGAACTTTTCAATGAAAACCAGGTCATTGGGCTGGAATGGATGACAAGGTGTGGAGGACGGGGTGGGCAAGACAGCACAAACACTGAAGTGTACAGTTGCTTGGACATGTTGTAGAGATTGGAAATACTTTAAGAGAGACTGATTGGTAAATTTTTAAGGAAGGTGTACATTGGAATGGGTTAATACAGGTTATACTTGAGAAGTCTGAGTTTTTAAAAAGTCAAAGTTGGCAAAGTTTTTTTGTTGTTGTTGTTGCTTTTTTTGCCTAGGGTATGTATTGTTTTTTAGGACACAATCTTTATTTTTGTTATTGTGGTAAGGTTTAGGAGTGAAATAAAAATGGCTTCTTTTTTTGGTCTGTTCTTTTATTTTCCATTTCTGCTCTTGGAAATGTTTTTTAAGTTTGGGAACTGGGGTGAAGATTAATTTTCTGTAACTTTTTCCTGCTTAGGTGGCCATAGAGAAGTTCCCTACCTATTTATTTCCAAGGGCACATATAGGAAACAGTGGGGCCTTAACTGAATATTATTTGGGTTTAATAAAATACCAATCAAGAACACAGGCAAAAATTATTAAGCAATGATGACAAATTCCATTGTCCCAGAAATAATGTTGGAAAAATAAAAGTAATTCCACTTAAAACCTTTAATTTATCAATGTAAGTTGAAATATATTTTTGCAAATTATTTATAGCAGTACTTCAATAAGGAAATGCAGCCCCTTTTGTAGATAACCAGTTATTTTATTATAGAACAAAAATGTACACATTAATATGCTGTCTATAAGCAATTTTATGTTTCCTAAGTTAGTATGACAGTTGCTACGAGGGTCCAAAGGCAAGATGGTCACCCTTTTGTTGTACTGTACAACTGTTTAGTTGAGTATGTTACTGCCTTTATATCTGAATCATACTTTTGTCCTTGGGCTGGACCATACTTTTGTCCTCGCAGCCTCAAGTCTATTTTTTCCCCTCTGATGTATAGAGTGTAAAATCTTTTTGGACTAAGCTATAGGATTTCAACAGGGATGACCAGGATCAAGAGGCTGGCACCTGTGTTAAATTAAAAATTAATTTGGGTTCCAGCAGCCTGCTTTACCTGGGGGGTTGTTGGGGTGATGGTGAGCCAGTGCCAGGCAGTTTAGCAGGTTTGCAGGCCTCCATAGGTGGCCATTATTTGTGAATCAAGTGTTCTCTCATCTCTTCAGAAGAGAGTGTACCTGCTTCCCAATGGCTTATTGACCTATACAGTGGACAAGGTCCAGGAGGTTAGGCCTTTTGGGGGGCAACTATGTTTCTAGTGCTCCCATAGGTTGTACCCGTGAACAATGGACACCATCCCCTTAGCAGGTTTGTTTTTACTAGGTCTTTTGATGGGTACTTGGCGTTTTGGTTGCTAATTGTGACTGCTAATTGGGGTGCGTCTTTGGTCCTCTCATTCTGCTGCCCTCCATGTTGACACTGCTTTGTTTTGATTTATAAAAACTTAAAAGCTCGTTTTTTTAATAGGTTATACATATGAAACATTTTAACCATTTATCTGCTTGTGACAGTCTGGTGCAAAGCCCTTTAGAGTGAACAGACCACATGGATGTGTGATCGTCTGTCCCTACTTATGTATAATTATGAGCAAGCAAAGTTGTTAAGAACCTTTAAAAATTACTAAACTGCAGTTTCAGTTGTAAGGCACAAATTGTCCACACCTTACAACTAGAACTACAATGCAGCAACTAGGTGAGAGTGATAGTTCTCATTTTTACTGTGCTCACATAGAGTACCCAGTACCTTATCTATCTGGCAGATATATTAGGCATAGGCCAGTTTTTTAAGCCTTATCATGTTAGGGAAGGTGTATAGCATTTAAAGCTTTACCTGTTTTATAAGAGGGTACTAATTAGACACAACAGGTGATTTATTCTTTTGTTTGCAAAATACAACTTTAGCAAGGCTGATATAACAAATAGTGGTATTATTTAACGTTAAAGTGTTAATACATGGTAAAGTTGGAAATAAAATTTATTAGAGCCCTTGCAAGTTTGGGTGGAAAAACAAATTAAAATTACAATTAATTGTTTGCGATTCCAAATGGCTGTTAGCAAATTTGCACAATTTTTTAAAAGTCATAACAGCAGTTAGAACAGGAGGAAAAAAATTATAACTAACTTGATTATATACCAAGACTTTTTTCTTTATAAATTCCCCTTCATGATTCTTTTCTTGATTTTACATACCATTGATGATTACATGCTTGGACTCTGTTGTCCCTGTATGTTTTTCATATTATAGCTCCTTTTTTTTAATTGGATGCACTCAGACATTTAATGGACTTTTAAAATAATTTTGAGCTTTTTAAAATTATATGAAAAGTTTACCCATAAGTATTGTTTTGTCCACTTATTTATTTATTTATTTATTTATTTATAGCAGCTTGCTTGATTACTTATGAAAACTATTCCCTGGCCAATCAGTTTTTAGTATTTTACTGATAATTCAGAAGGTTTACTGGCTTGGAATTAATTTTAAATTAGTTATACTTATAACAAAGCACTTATATAAATATAAATTATTCTGGTCTTGACTAGGCTAGTAATTTTATAATGTTTGACAAAATGTATGCTGATAGTTTTAAAGATATAGTGTTATTTTATTTACTAAAGATTATTAAAGTCACATGAACATGGAAAGAATTTTATGTATACTCATTTACTTAAAAGCCAATTTTGTAGTATGCTGTATAAGACATATAATATATGGCATATAGCATGTATATGTGCAAGCATAATTAAACAAATCTAGATTTAATATTTTTTTAAAAATTCAGCCACCAAAACAGCAACAAGTTTATTATTATTATTGATATTATTTTTAGGACTTCAAATTTATATATTTCTGACAAAATTGGAACCAGCTTGCACTAAACTTTGTCCCACTGGGTAGTTCAATAAAAGCTGTGCAGGTTTAAATGATGCTTACATTTTTAGTTAGAACTGGCTGAACTGTATAAGCAATACCAAGGGAAAAAGGAGAAAGAAAGACAAAAACAAACTTAGAGAAAACTAAAACAATTAAAATCAGGGTTCTTAATCCAGAAACAGAATTATGGCCACAAAACAAAACAAACAAATTTAACCCTAGTAACATGAGCATCCAGAGACCCTGTAGGGGGCCATTCAACATTACCAATAGATTTTGTAGAAAGTTCAGAGCTTGCCCTTTAAGAGATGTACTTCATAATTTTCTGTGAACCTAACAGAGAAGTTTCTTAACATACAGTCCAGGGGACTTGTAGGTTTGGAGGCCTTAGACTCCATGTTGTTAAAAACCAGTAAATCACAGGAGGCACCTGAGGAGAAGCAGACCTCAAATCACAAAGAGATAAGCAAAGGCTAATAAAAGTTTATAGCCTAAACATCAATCTTGAGGTGTAGCAGAAACATGCCCTGTAGCAAAGAGCACAGCAAGTATGCAAAGAATGGAAAGGGGCCAACGCCATAAGCAATCAGAAGTCAAAGTGGGTACCCAAACAGAAACCAAATCATAAGCAATCAGAAGTAAAAGTGGGTACCAAAATAGAAACCAAATACTAAACTGAGACACTAATGTCTTAGGTCAATGAACAGAGTCTAAGGAGCAACCTTGTCAGGCTCCATCCTCCTTAACAGAGTTGTGGCCACATATAGATTAAACAGATTCTTACCTCCTAAGAGAACGCAGATGGACTCAGGAATTTTTGAGGTGGGAGGAAATCAGTGGTTGCTGATGAGAGGTTATGGGGCCCTGTAATGACACAGAGAGCACCTCCACTGAACTGGAGAGAGCTGGAGCTAAGCCGCCTCCCGAGTTGGTGACTTTCTCACTGGGGCCTCCAAGTGTTATAGCCAAATAACAAGAAAGGAGCCAGGAACATGCAGGAAGGGTTAAATTATGAGTCCTTTATTGATGCTGGCCACCAAGAGCAGACTAGTGTTGAAAGAACTCTCAACCCTGAACAGAGTGAGTAGTGGGTAAAGATAAAAATTATAAAAATTATACAGTTTGATTAATAATTTTTGATAAGGGGTATGGATGGTTACAGAATTTACACCACTAGGGAGTTTTCAACCACCAAAAGTTACAGGAATGTGGATATGTGGGATGACCATGAGAAGGTTAAATAAAGGGTTATTCCTAGGTTACTATGGAAGATCTGATACAAAATGGAGTTACTTATGTCAAGCAAGTTATTGCAGGTTATTCAGTTATTACAGGTTTTTCAGATTAGATACTTTATATTTTATTTATTTCAATGGTATTGCATGTACTGGAAGGATATTGCATCTTAATGATACCTGTATTTTGCTGTTCTGGTCAAACTTAGAAATATTAGTAACTGTTGATATTGCTTAACTACTAGACATTTTTGTAATTCATTCTGGATGAGGATAATTTAAAGGTGCCTTGAGAGAATTAATAGATGTTTACCCCTTGTCTTTTAAAGTTCACTTTGTGAGATATGAATAGATAATTCTCAAAAAAAGACACAAAAGCGCCAACAGATACATGAAAAAATGCTCAGCTACACTAGTCATCAAAGAAATGCAAATTAAAACCACAGTGTGACAATAACTAACTCTAGCTAGGATGGCTATCATCAAGCACTCCAAAACACAACAGATGCTGGAGAGGATGTGGTGAAAAGGAAATACTTCTACACTGTTCGTGGGATTGTAAACTAATATATCCACTGTGGAAAACAGTGTAGTGATTCTTAAAAGATCTAAAATTAACCTTCCATATGACCCCACAATCTCCCCACTGGGAATATACCTAGAGGAACTAAAATCACTATGAAAATGATAAATGTACATGCACGTTTATTGCAGCATTGTTCACAATAGCAAAAACATGGAACCAACCATGCTGCCCATCAAAAAAGACTGGATTTTTAAAATGTGGTATGCATACACGATGGGATATTACACAGCCAGGAAGAAGAGCAAAATTATGAACTTCACAGCAACATGGATGGACTTAGAATCCATAATATTGAGTGATCTATCACAGAAACAAAGAACTGAGTATCACATGTTCTCACTTATATGCAGACCTTGAAAAATTATCATAATACTATAAGACAAGGATTGACAGTAGTGGGCAATTGCCAGGGAAGGGTGGGGGTAGGATTGGCAGTAGTGAGAATCAGCCTAGGGAAGGGGAGGCATACCTCATCAACAAGGGTGCCTGCATAATGAATATTTGTATACCTGACCCTGAATTATATCCCACATCTTTAAAATAAAATTCACTTTGTAGGATGCAAACCTACACAGAGCATCATGAATCCCCTGGTTTATTAGACAATAAAGCAGTAATTAGTATAGTGATACCATATACTTGTACCACCCCTAAATTCAAGCTGAATTCTGCTGTTGACAAATCACAAAAGTTGCTCCCCCTTTTTTTCCTCCTCATGAATTCTTGTTTTCTATTCCTTTAAGAGTAATTGTATCAGGGATGAGAACAGATGAGGGACCTATCTTGTTGTGGTTCTGGACCCTCAAAGATGACAAAAGGGAAGGCACTGTGTTTGAGGAAACCTAAGAAATGACCTGAGCCAGGCTCGGTGGCTCAGCCTGTAATCTGTGCCTTTGGGAAGATGAGGTGAGTGGTTGCCTGAGCCTGTGGATTCGAGACCTGCCTGGGCAGTGAGACCTCATCTCTACAATAAAATCAAAAAATCAGCCGGGCGTGGTAGCTCATGCCTGTAATTCCGGCTACTAGGAAGGCTGAGGCAGAAGAATCGCTGGAGCCCAGCAGGCAAGGCTGCTGTGGCCGGAGCGGCCACTGCACTCCAGTCTGGGCGACCAAGTGAGACTCCAACTCAAAAAAAAAATGACCTGGAGACAACGGATGAGACATGGCCTTATTTTCAATAATTCATTACTGAAATGGTTCAGGACTCTCCAACTGGACAGGAAAAATGACTCCTGTTTGCAAAAGGCACATAGGTTATGTAGTATTTTACATAGAGTGGAGTGTGGGTTTAAGTATGAAGTGTGTGGGCTTCTAGCATACAAGCAATGTGAGAACACTCTCATACATAAGCTGCATGCATAAAAATAGCTGTAATATGTCTTTCAAGGTGAGACTTTTCATATTATAATGAACTAACAGTAACCAAAAGTAGTGGGCATTGATCAAAGTACGCCCAATCTGACCTGAAACAGTACATGGGACTGTCTGATTCAAGGAAGGTTGCAGGGGAACATTCATTATGCAAGATGTAGTCAGCAGACACAAAGAATGTTCTGCTCATGGCCTCAGCATTACCTACATGCTGAGGATGGAGCCTGAGGGGAAAGGGACATCCCTGGTTGGCCACCCCCAGGACCCATCCCCAGGTTCCAACACCAGGACTCCGCCTCAGGCTTCAACCCCAGAAACTTTCACCAGGCTCTAATACTCTTCTTGGGCCCATATCTAAAGTGTGCCCATGTTGTCACTGAATGCATGCCTTCCTGAATATCTTCATATGGGACTAGTTCAATAGCATCTCTCTTTTCTTGTTTTGGCAAGTGTTTATTACCGCACCTTTCTCTAATGAGAATTCTGGGGTTATATGATATCAGGAGTTTTTCAATTATTTTTTTTTTGGTTCATTCTAATGAGTTTTGTGTAACTGTGTAATGTCATTTCAAATGGAACCTAAAATTTTGATCTAGTTAATAAATTTAATCAAAAGAATACTACAAATAAACTATTTTCAGAATAACTTAAGGGTTTACACACAAAAATGAACACTATATGTCAAAACTACCAGATTTAGCGTTTATAGGAGTGTAGCATAATTTCCAAAACTGAAAATGACCCAAGTATCCAGCACCGGATGGATGAATAAACAAACCATGCTACATCCATATAATGGAATACCATTTAGCAAAAAAAAAAAAAAAAAAAAAGAGTGAATGCCTGATATATGCCATGATGTAATTGAATATCAAAGGTATTAACCCAAGGAAACAAGCTTCAAAATGTCATGTATTCACACCCATGTTCATAGCTACATTATTCTTCATAGCCAAGAGGTGGAACCCATTCAAGTGTTCATTGATGAATGAATACAAAAACAAAATATTTTGAAGACTCACAATGGGATATGTTTCATCAAATATTCTACTCCCGTATTTTCACACATTTGCTTGGTGATTATCCTGTCCAACTGAAATGATCTATCTTGGTCCAAGAGAGGAACCTTAATGACTTGAGGCTCCCATACGCCCCAGGAGAGGCTGAGCCCATAAAATGGCATGCAAGTAAACTACTGTTTCTCTATGACTTCTTGGGTCTCTGTTTTAATAACTAGAGGTAAGGTCTGATAGTAGGTGAGGGGTGAAAACAGTGACAATTCATTTTAGTATAACGTGTTTAGCTTTTATATAATAAATAATTTATATGAGTTTATATATGATATAAATATATAAATATATTTTAGAGATGGGGCATCACTATGTTGCCCAGCTGGCCTAAACTCTTGGACTCACATGATCTTTAACCTCAACCTACTGAATACCTGGGACCACAATTTTGTGCCACTGCACCCAGCTCAATTTATACTTTAAAAAATCCCATTACCAAAAAAGAAAAGAGAAAAAAAGATATGGTAAACTGTCCAGGCAGTACTTAGAAAAGTGCTTCGTTAAAGAACCAAGCCATTTTTCACAAGATAGTGCAGCTCTAGGTAAATATAAAGGGCATGGGATGATTTCATGAGGGTTCCTCAGACAGTCTATAGCAGTGCATGCAGGGTGCAGAGGGATTCAGTGCCTGCGTTATTCCCTGGAAGTCACTGAACTCCCTCCTTAGGCACCAACTGGACATAGTGCATCAATGTCTGTCTGGTCCTTCAGGCTAAGAGCAGAAATTTGAGGAGAGCAGAAATTCAGTGAGTCCTGGAGTGGTGGCACCCAGTCTTAGGAGCTCCCACATTTTTTTGAGTTTTACCTCTAGGAGTTCCACCAGGTTCTCAGGGTAAAGATTGGGGGGGGTCCAATAAACTGGTACTTAAAGGTACTTGAAGCACAAGGCTTGATTAGATTCCGTTCAACTTTCTATCAAGAACAATGTCTGGAGTCAAGCTTTCCCATCACAGTGCAGGAGGAGCTGTATGATGATGAGCCCCATTTTTAGTTCTGTTAAAGTTGATCAGTGGATCCTCATGATGTACACCTATTATCTACAGTAAAATTTCCTCATTGCTTTTTGGCATTCATTTACTCATTCATTCCTTTGTATTGACTACCATTACCTAACAGCATTACATCACTTGGTCTTCAAAAATGATTAGCTAATTCTATTATCTTCTCCGAATTAATCCATTTATTTAATTATTGAGTCAGAGTCTCACTTTGTTACCCAGCCTGGAGTGCATTAGTACAATCACTGCTTACTGCAGCTTTTACCTCTTGGGCCCAGTTCATCCTTCCTCCTCACCTTCCCCCATTGCTTGCAATAGAGTGTGCACTACCACAACTGACTAAATTTAAACAATTTTTTAAAAAATTAATTTTCTTTTTTTTTTTAGTAGGAGTCTCACTCTGTCACTCAGGCAGGTGGGCAGTGGTGTGCTCCCATGTACTGCAAGTGGGCAGTGGTGTGCTCCCATGTACTGCAGTCTCGACCTGTTGGGCTTCTGTGATCCTTCTGCCTCAGCCTTCCAAGTAGCAGGAACTACAGTCATGCCCTACTACACCCAGCTAATTTTTGATTTATTGTAAAGACGAGGTCTCACCAAGTTGCCTGAGTGGGTCTCAAACCCATGAGCTCAGGTAGTCCTCTCGCCTCAGTCTCCCAAAGTGTGGGATTGCAGGCTGAGTCACCGAGCCCAGCCAAAAAAATTAATTTTCAAGATGTGAGGTACAAGTCAGGATTGGGTACATAAGGGGTCTAGGTATAGGTGAAGTTTCAGGCTTCCATTGAACCTCACTTTACCCAGATTAGGTTCAGACACCCATACTGATGTTATGTGTCCCCTCTTCCTTGGCAGTGTCCCACAACTGTCAATTCCTTTCTTGTACTATTACGATAGATGTCAAGGGTCCACTTATGAGGGAGAACATGTAGAACTCAGTCTCAGTTTTTTGCTGCTGTGATAGATTGCTGAGTGTTACAGACTCCAAATTCATCCAAGTTGCGGCAAAGTCCAAAATGTCATCCCTCATTATTGCAGTATAATATTCCATCATGTATGAAACACAAGATTTGGGGGGTTTAATCAGGAAATGGTTGCCAGTTGAATTTCCATAAGGTTGTCTCCTGCATTTTCTATGATTTTTTTAGTTTGACGTTTAACATTTAGATCTTTAATCCATCTTGATTAGATTTTGGTGTATGGTGACATACAAGGGCCCTGTTTCAATATTCTGGATGTGGTCAGAATAATGCATCTACCACATTTTTTTTTCACTTCAAACCAGTTTCGATGGACAGCATGATTGGTTTCATGACTTTGCTGTTGTGAATAATTCTGCTATAAACATTTGTGTGCAGGTATCTTTTTTGTAGAATGATTTTAATTCCACCAAGTATATTCCAGCACCAATTGTTTTCCCAGAACCATTTGCCAAATAAGGTCTCCTTTAATTTTTTAAAATTTTCTGGAGACAGACTTGCTATGTTGCCAGTGTAGTCTTGAACTCCTAGGCTCTAGCACTTCTCCTATATTTCCCTTCCAAAGTGTTAGGATTGCAGTTGTGAGCCACCAAGCCCAACCATCTTATCTGAATATTAATTTTATTCTGTTAAGAGTAACTTGCTCTTATTGTGTTATATTAAAACAGTCTGTCTGAAAATAATGGGTGAACATTTGTTCCTTTCCCTTCATCTATATCAGGGTAGTAAGTATGTGACCTGAATACTTTGAAAGATATTAATAGTTTTTTTTACAGTAACTGTGAACTTATGTAGTTTGTACATATTTGATGAGATTCACTCTACTACAAACAATACTTTGGATCAGGTAGATCCCAATTTATTTGGCTCCAATGTTCTTGTGTCTGGAACTCATACATTTTGAGAAGTTCCTTACTGGTAGGGCAGATGAATATTATGGAATATAAGTTGCAAGTAGTTTTGCTCATCTGACATTAATTTTCTAAATTTTTTTATGTTTTTCCCTGTCATGTGGATTGTTCTCTACTATAATTAATATTTTAAGATTTTTTCAATGTTAGTCTTGTTTATACTGTCTCATCTTGTGAAGTAATTCAGCTATAATTTCATTGTTTTTCTCCTTAAAGATTTCTTTTTTCCCTTTATCTTACTATAAAATTAAAGAGTAAGTCCATTTACGATCACTTTCTAAGAAATTTTCATTTCCAAATACCACATATTAATGATATCAGTCTCACTGTAGTTTTTATTGCTTGTTAACTTTGGGATTGGTAGTAGCCAGAAACTGCCAGGGAAGGGAGGGAAGACACATAAAGTCAATAAAGGTAACTGATCTCAAACCAGGCAAAGTGGAGATCAAAGGGCAGTCCTAACATTACCTGTATGATGACCACTTATATACCTAATCCTGCATTTGACCCCAAATGTTTAAAATCTAACAAACAAAAAATAGAAAATATGAAAAAAGTCAGCAGGGAAAAGAACTACCAGATCATCAACTTTAAAACTGTAAGAAAATTTACTTAAATATATCTTGGCATTTTCCTAACCAGAGATGTGAAAGACTTTTACAATGAAAACTACAATACACTGCTCAAATAAATCAAAGATGACACAAACAAATGGAAAAATATTCCATCCTCATGGATTGGAAGAAACAACATTGGTAAGATGTCAATTCTACCTAAGGCAATCTAAGTATTTTTTTAAATACCCATCCAATTACCAGCACATTCTTCTCAGACTTAGAAACAACAATACAGGAATCCATATGGAAACATAAATGACCAAAAATAGTCAAAACAATTCTGAGGGGGGAAAAAAAGCAGGAGGTATCACATTCCCAGACTTTATACTTTATAATAAGGATACAATGATCAAAACAGCCTGATTTTGGTGAAAGAACAGGCATATAGACCAATGGAATAGAATTGAGATTACAGAAGCAAAATCTCAATTTCTCAACCAACTCCTCTTCGACAAAGCCCCCACAACCCACCACTGGGGAGAAGAGAACCTGTACAGGAAATGGTGCTGAGAAAACTGACCACATGCAGAAGATTGAATCAGGACCCCTACCTATCCCCATACACAAAAATTAACTCTAAATGGATCAGAGAACTCAACATAAAACCTAAAATTATAAGAAACTTAGAAATTCAGAAGATACTGTTATGTAAGTTGAAACTGTCAACCAATTCCTGATCAAAACCCAAAGTGCCCATGGGACATCATTAAATTGACAAGCTTTTGCAAAGCCAAAGAAACCAAGAGAGCAGGAAGACAACCAACAGACTGGGAAAAAATATTTGCCAACTCCATGTCTGACAAAGGCCTAACATCAAGGATCTACAAGGAACTCAAATGTGCTGAAATGAAAAAAAAAACAGCTCCATTACAAAGAGAGTAAAAGATTTTAATAGACACTTCTCAAAAGAAGACATACAAGCAGCCAACAGATACATGAAAAAAATGTTCAGACTCACTTGTCATTAAGTAGATGCAAATTAAAAATGACACTGAGAGACCACCTAACTCCAGTCAGAATGGCCATCATCATTAACTCAAAAAATAAATGCTGGAGTGAATGTGGTGAACAGATATCACTTCTTTTTTTTTTGAGTTGAAGTCTCACTCTGTCACCCAGACTGGAGTACAGTGACCACTCCCGGTCACCACAGCCTCGACCTGCTGGGCTCCAGTGATCCTTCTGCCTTAGCCTTCCAAGTAGCTGGAAATACAGGTGTGCTCTACCACGCCCAGCTAATTTTTTGATTTATTGTGGGTCTTGAACTGATGGGCTCAGGCAATCCACTCACTTCAGCCTCCCAAAGGCATGGAATTACAGACTGAGCCACCAAGCCTGGCAATAGATATCACTTCTACACTGTTGGTGGGAGTGTAAACTAGTACAGCTTATGTGGAAAAGAATGTGGGGACTCCTAAAAGTTCTAAAAATTCACCTTCCATATGTCCCTGCAATCTCCCTACTAGGAATATACCTGGAAGAACTCAGATCACTCTATAAAAAAGATACCTGCACACGTATGCTTATTGCAGCATTGTTCACAATAGCAAGAATATGGAACCAACCTTGTTGCCCATCAAAAGAGACCTGGATTTTTTAAATGTGGTACATATACACAATAGAATATTACACAGTCATAATTAAGAACAACATCATGAATTTCACAACAACTTGAATGGAATTAGAGTCTATAATGCTGAGTGATCTTTCACAGAAACAAAGATCTGAGTATCACATGTTCTCACTCACAAGTGAACCTTGAAAAACTACTGTATACCCTGAAGAACTCAAATCACTCCATAAAAAAGATACCTGCACATGTATGTTTATCGCAGCATTTTTCACAACAGCAAGAACCTGGAATCAACCATGCTGTCCATCAAAAGGGGACTGGATTAGAAAAATATGGGGCATATACACGATGGAATACTATGCAGCCACAAAAAAACAAAATCATGAATTTCACAGCAACCTGGATGGAACTAGCATCTATAATACTGAGTGACCTCTCACAGAAACAAAGATCTGAGTATCATATGTTCTCACTCATATAGTGGACCTTGAACATCCATTGTAATACTATAAGAACAGGACTGACAGTGGTGGAAAACTACAGGAGAGGAGGGGAAGGGAGGTGGGATTAACGGTAGTAATATCTGCCTGGGGTCGGGGAAACACCCCTTATCAACAAGGGTGCCTGAAGGAAGCATATTTGTATACCTAACCCTTAACTATACCCCACAATATCAAATTTAAAAATATTGATTAAAAAGATGTTTATTCATTTTCACTTGTTTCCAGGAATATTTTAATTTCTGTTTTGAGTTCTGTGTTTACCCAGTAGTTGTTCAACATCATGAATTTTAGTGTCCCTATCTTTATGGGTTTCAGGGGAATTTTGTTGGTGGTGACATTTATGTTTTTCTTTTTTTCTTTCCTTTTTTTTTGATTCTCACTTTATTGTTCAGGTTTGAAGTGCAGTGGCATGTTCATGGCCACCCCAATGTTGACCTCCTTCCACCTCAGCCTTCAAAGTAGCCAGAACTACAGGTACGCACTACCACGCCTGGCTAATTTTTGATTTTATTATAGAGATGAGGTCTCGCCAAGTTGCCCAGGCGGATCGCGAACCCGCAGGCTCAGGCAATCCACTCACCTCAGACTCCCAAGGCGTGGGATTACAGGCTGAGCCACTGAGCCTGGCCTCTTTGTTGATTTTTGCCTTGATAATCTTTCTAGGGTTGTTAGTGGGATATTTAAGTCCTCAGCTTTGGTAGTGTTACAGTCAATATCTTTTTTAGTTTACTTAGTAGTTGCTTTATAAAAGCTGGTGCTCCTTTTTGGGTGCATATATGTGTAGGATGGATATTTATTTTTGATGGATTGAAGCTTATACATGCTGTAGCTGTTATGACCTTCACACTGAGTGCCCAGTCCTGGTGGCAGGAAGGAGGCTGGGAATTTCTATTTTAACCTGACGGACACAGCCTGTAAGAGAAGGAGGTGTACCAGGAATCTGGGTAGGTGTGCATACCTAGAAAAGAAACTCTTTGGGTTAGAAACTGGTCCAGGGGCAGAACTGCAGAGGAAGCACGACTCATTTCTGATGAAGCATTGGAGGAAGACTGAGACTCTAAACTGACCTATGATTATTGCTAATACAGTTTACTAAACTTCTCATTGAAGAAATTTTTGGTGGCTTTTCCAAGTGTTTTCAAATACTGAATTTCAATGTACTTCAAGATTGCAATTTCAAAATTTATTCAGTCCACCTTTCCACAGAACCTATCTGCACAATAGAAATTTTACACAGTATCTCTGGGCAAAAGTCAGAGATGTTTTGAGGAAAAGTACAGTTATATCTGAAAAGGTGTGTAAGAGGAAAATGAATATAATGGATTGAATTGAATTATCTAATTTTCAGCAGTAACGAAGTGATCAAATAAAAATTCCTGAAATGTAATTGTTTTTCTGTAATCCAAGTGTAGCATACTAAATAGAGACAGTAAATATGTATCTATTGAAAGTGCCTGTTGTCTTTTGATCATGACGGACTAATTTTCTTTCTAATATTACAAAGGTCCTTTAAGAAAAAGTAAACATTATAACAGAGTGTTTTAGACAGCAAACAATTAAAGACTTAACTTACTATTCTTTTATTCTACAGGAAGTAATGAATTTTAAAGTATAATCTCATCATTAAAAAGGAGTTTTAAGGATAATATGTTTCTTGAAATATTTCATCTCTTTTAAAAACATTTCAGTGTTGTTCCCAATAGCACTACTCATTTTTCTCCTTTTTAAATTGATTAAATGCACAGAATTTCATGTCTTCTAAGTCCATTTTCATGTTTGCGTTGTATATCAATAGGTTTCCCAAATCAAATATTAATTCAAGTCAGTTATTCTAAAATAAGAAACACAGAGTTATATAATATTTAAATAAGACTAAATATTTTCTACCCCAAACTACTTAGCACTTTTCCTGTTCCCTGTCTCATTTTTCATGCACAACCTAATTTTATATATTAATTTCTGTGATGGGCACCATGGTACTTTTAGGTTATGCAAAACAAAAATGAATTTATTTTTTGCTATCCTAACATTTGTCTGCATTACATAAAACAAATTGGGTCATATAAAATTTTTCAGTGTCTCTATAATATATTAGGATTTCTGATATTCATTCTTAAGCTGGGAAATTAACAAAACCAAGGTATTTATATGTGTGTGTGTGTGTGTGTGTGTGTGTGTGTGT
>NW_007232827.1:95724-136805 GCF_000164805.1 Carlito syrichta
GTGTGTATTAAAGAACACAACTAGGTAACCTATAGTATAGCATAATAGTGAGCACCAATATCACTGCAACAAGGTTACCCAGGTTCCAATTCAAGATTTAGATGAGTCATTAAACCTCCTTTTGATTAAATTCTCCTGGTTGTTCAAAGAGGAATAACATTAATATCAACATATAATGTGTCAAGTATTAAATGTTAGAACAGGTAAAGTATTAATGAAAGTAACTCTTTCATTCAAAGTGCAAGAAAAAGAAGCGTGAGAGACTTGGAAATTTTATTTTTAAACATATACTTCTTTTAATTCCCATGGGGAAGAAATAGTAATTGGAAATGTTATGTTCTATAAAAATGTAACCCACACCTCATGTTTCCATGCAGAAGTCTTTACCCACTGAATACTGAGCACTGGAAAATGGCAGAATGGCTTCTGTGTATTTGGAAATAGGAATGTTCATCCTATTCCAGGTAGTTGTTGGAGTCCTGGGGAAATTTTCACTCTTGAATCATTATATGTCCCTTTACTTTAGGGGTTGTGGGTCAAGATCCACAGATTTGATTCTCAGGCACCTGACTGTAGCTAACTTTTTAGTCATTGACCCTAGAGAAATCCCAGAGACCATGACAGTTTTTGGGTTGAGACATTTTACCAATTATTTTGAATGCAAAATTCTTTTGTATGTTCACAGGGTGGCCAGGGGTGTGTCCATTGGTGCCACCTGCCTGCTGAGTGTTTTTCAAATCATCATCATCAACCCCAGAAATTCCAGGTATTGGGTAGAGCTTAAAGGCTCCCAAATATGTTGGCCCCTCCAGTATCTTGTGCTGGACCCTGCACATGCTGGTAAATATAATTTTTCCTATTTATACAACTGAAAAATGAAGAGACAGAAACATTACAAAGAAGAGAGATTTGGGATATCGTTCTGCTCCATTTCATGATGAAGTTGTGCCCTCAGTATATGCAGCATTGACATCTTTGCATGATGTCCTGTGTTTGGGACTCATGATGTGGGCTAGCAGCTCCATGGTTTTCAGCCTGTGTGTACACAGAAAGCAAGAGCAACACATTCATAGGACCAATGGCTCCCCCAAATCTTCTCCTGAGACCAGGGCTACCTAAAGCATCCTTGCATTGGTGAGCACCTCTGTAGCCTTTTATGCCCTTTCCTTCAGCATCTATATTTATTTAGCTCTCTTGAATAATTACAATTGGAGGCTGCTGAACGCAGTTATGCTAATCACTATATGTTATCCCACTATTAGTCCTTTTGTTCTCATGTGCCGTGACCCCAGCATATCCTCACCCTTCTGCATCTGCTGTAGAACTGTTTAAATCTATCTCGTCAGAATAATGGCATCATATTCAGTCTTTAATGCACTTAGACCTCAAAGAATCTTTAAACAACAGTGAACTCATTTCACTGCAGAGAGAGGGATCAAGAAGACAATCTGAGAAAGGGCTGAAATGAAACAGTAAATATTAATAGGCACAATCAGTGATTGCTTATGTAATTAGTATGAAAGCAGTCATATCATTGTATTTTTATTCATGGTTGCAGGGAAAAAATGCAGATGTCATTAAATAGTCTTGAAATAATGTACAGATACTGGAGATGACTTTGAATGTGTAGCATTCAATTTGAGATGTTTAATTCTCCTAAGGTGTCTCTGAACTTTGAATTGTATGGACAGTTGCATGAAAGGGAATAGTAGGCAGTGGTTGCTGTAGCTTGAATATTTCAACTTTGCAAAACTTATGTTTGTATTTGAATCCCAATGTAAGGCATGGGGTTTAATGGGAGGTGTATGGGTTACGGGGGGGATCTCTCTGAACTAATTGGTACTGTCTTTGCGATGAGTGAGCCCTTTCTCTATTAGTATCTGTCAGTGCTATTTGTTAAAAAGAACCTAGCAATCACCATTTGCTTCTTCTCTCACCATGTGATCTCTGCCATGAGGAAGAAGATATCCACCAGATGTTGGTGCCATGCTTCTTGGACAGCCTACAATACTGTGAGCCAAATAATCCCTTTTTCTTTATAAATTACACAGCCTCAGATACCCTTTTATACTAGACAAACAGATGAAGACTGTGATTTTTCAAGAAACTGAGGGTATGGGCAGTGGCTCTGAATTTTCATGAAAATGTCCTGTGAGGAAATAGGAAAAATTAATTTTTAGTTGTTGTGGGCATTGAAGGCTAGATTGTGAATATTGTGCCTTACATTTTAAAAGAAACTCAAGACATTTAAAATGTGGTAATGCATTTGTTTAAATCAATATTTTTTATTCTGATATCGTGGGTTACAGTTAAGGGTTAGGTATACAAATATGCTTCATTTAGGCCCCCTTGTTGATAACAGATGTCTCCCTGTCCCCAGACAGATGTTTACTACCATTAGTCCCATCCCCATTCCCCCCATACTTTCCCACCACTGTCAGGCATTTTCTTATGGTAGTGCGTTGGATAATCAAGGTCCACTATATGAGTGAGAACATGTGACACTCAGATCTTTGTTTCTGTGAGAGGTCATTCAGTATTATAGACTCTAGTTCCATCCAGGTTACTGCAAAATTCATGATTTTGTTTTTTTCATGGCTGCATAGTATTCCATCATGTATATGTACCACATTTTTTAAATCCAGTCCTCTTTTGATGAACAGCAGGGTTGGTTCCAGCTTCTTGCTATTGTGAACAATGCTGCAATAAACATTCATGTACAGGTATCTTTTTTATAGAGTGATTTCAGGGTATATTACCAGTAGGGGAATTGCAGGGTCATGTGGGAGGTTGATATTTAGAGCTTTTAGGAATCACCACACTGCTTTCCACAGAGGTTCACTAGTTTACACTCCCACCAACAGTGTAGAAGTGTTCCCTTTTCGCCACACCCTCTCCAACAATTATTATTTTTTTAGTTATTGATAATTACCATTCTGACTGGAGTTAGGAGGTATGTCAGTGTGGTTTTGATTTGCATCTCCCTGAAGATTAGTGAGGTTGAGCATTTCTTCATGTGTCTGTTGGCTGCTCAGTCCTTTGTGAAGTGTCTGTTCATATCTTTTGCCAATTTTATAATGGGGTTGTTTGTTTTTTTCTTTTCAGCACGTTTGAGTTCCCTGTAGATCCAAGATGTTAAGCCTTTGTCAGACCTGGAGTTGGCAAATACTTTTTCCCAGTCTGCAGACTGTCTCCCTGCTCTCTTGATGGTTTCTTTGGCTTTGCAGAAGCTTGTCAGTTTAATGAGGTCCCACTTGTCTATCTTATCCCTTATGGCCTGTGGGTTTTGAGTTTTGTTCAGTAATTGGATGCCAGTTCCAATTTCCATGAGGGTATGTCCTTCATTTTCTAAGGTTCTTATGATTTGAGGTTTTACATTTAGGTCTCTGATCCATTTGGAATTAATTTTTGTGTGTGGGGATAGATAGGGGTCCTGTTTCAATCTTCTGCATGTGGTCAGCCAGTTTTCCCAGCACCATTTACTGAATAGGTTCTCCTCTCCCCAGTGGTAGGTGGTGGAGGCTTTGTCAAAGATGAGTTGATTGAGAAATTGAGGTTTTGCTTCTGGGATCTCAATTCTACTCCATTGCTCTATATGCCTGTTCCTATAATAATACCAAGCTGTTTTGATGATTGTAGCTTTATAGTAAAGTTTGAAGTCTGGTAATTTGATACCACCTGCTTTGTTTTGGTTTGTTTTTTTGCTGAGGATTGTTCTGGCTATTCTTGGTCGTTTGTGTTTCCATATGAATTCCTGTGTTGTTTTTTCTAGGTCTGGGAAGAATGTTGCTGGTAATTTGATAGGTATTGCATTGAATCTGTAGATTGCCTTAGGTAAGATGGACATCTTCACAATGTTAATTCTTCCAATCCATGAGCATGGGATATTTTTCCACTTGTTTGTGTCATCTTTGATTTCTTGGAGCAGAGTTTTGTAGTTTCATTGTAAAGTTCTTTCACGTCTCTGATTTGAAAGATGCCAAGGTATTTCAATTTTTTTTGTGGCTATGGTGAATAGAAATGTGCTTTTTATTTGGGTTTATTTTTGTTTATTATTGGTGTAAAGAAATACGATTGTCTTTTGTACATTTATTTTATATACTGAGACTTTGCCTAAGGCCTTTATCAGTGTAAGAAGGTTTTTGACAGATTCTCTTGGGTTTTCAAGGTATATGATCATGTCATCTGCAAAGAGAGTTAATTGACTTCCTCTTTTCCTATTTGGATACACCTGATTGCCTTCTCTTCTCTGATTGCTCTATCCAGGATTTCCAATACTATATTGAACAGGAGCGGTGAGAGTGGGCATCCTTGTCTTGTTCCAGTTTTCAGGGGAAATGGTTCCAATTTTTGTCCATTTAGGAGTATGTTGGCTGTGCGTTTCTTGTAGATGGCTTTTACTTCTTTCAGGTGTGTTCCTCAAATGCCTAGACGTTTGAGGGTTTTTATCCAGAAGGGGTGCTGGATTTTATCAAAAGCTTTTTCTGCATCTAATGATATAATCATGTGATTTTTGTTTTGACATTTGTTGATGAATTTAGTTATATTTATGGTGTTATGAATGTTGAACCAGCCTTGCATCCCAGGGATGGAACCTACTTGTTCATGATGGATGATTTTTGGGATGTGTTGTTGAATCTGGTTTGCTAGGATCTTGTTGAGAATTTTAGCATCTATGCTCATCAAAGATATTGGCCTGTCGTTCTCTTTCTTTGTTGGATCTTTACCTGGCTTGGGTATCAATGTGATTTTAGCTTCATAAAATGATTTGGGGAGGGTTCCATATTTCAAAATAGCCTGAAATACCTTCAGTAGGATTAGAATCAGCTCCTCCTTAAATGTCTTGTAGAATTCTGCTGGAAAACCATCTGGTCCAGGGTTTTTTTATGTAGGTAGTTTTTCTTATTGCATAATTAATTTCCTTGATTGTTATTGATCTATTTAGGGTCTCAATTTTTTCTTGTTTCAACCTAGACAGGTTGTGTGATGACAGAAAGTCCTCCATTTCCTTGAAGTTTTCATGTTTGTTTCCATACAAGTGTACATAGTAGTCTCTAATGATCTTTTGTATTTCTTCAGTGTCAGATGTGACTTCATATTTTGTGTTTCTGATTGCACTTATTTGGGTTTTTTCTTTCTTTTTCTTGGTCAGTCTAGCTAGAGGACCTTTGATTTTGTTTATCCTTTCAAAGAACGAGCTTTATATTTCATTGATTTTTTTTTGTATTGTCTTATTGTCTTCTATGTTCTGGATTTGGGCTTTTATTTTGGTGATCTGGATTCTGCTGCTGAAATTAGGGTTTTTGTGGTCTTGCTTTTCCAGCTTCCTTAGGTGGCTTGTTAGGCTGTTAATTTGTGCTCCTTCCATTTTCTTCATGTGAGTTTGTAGGGATATAAATTCCCCTTTTACTACAGCTTTCATGGCATCCCAGAGATTCTGGTAAGATGTTTCTTCATTTTCATTTGTTTCCAGGTATCTTTTGATCTCTGTTTTGATTTCATCATTGACCCAGGAGTTGTTTAGCATCATACTGTCTAGTGTCCATGTCTTTGTGGGTTTTTGGGGAACCTTTTTGGTGTTAATGTTTCTTTTTATTCCACTGTGGTCCGAGAAGGTGCATGTTAAAATTTCGGTCCTTTAAATTTGCTTATGCTTGATTTATGGCCAATTATTTGGTCGATCTTAGAATATGTTCCATGTGGTGATGAGTAGAATGTGTATTCTGTGGTCTTTGGATGGAGTGTTCTGTAGGTATCAATTAAGTCCATTTGGTCAAGAGTAACATTGAGTTTCCGCATATCATTGCTGATGTTTTTGTCCTGATTATCTGTCTAGGGTTGTGAGTGTGGTATTAAAGTCCCCAGTTATGATGGTGTTAGAGTCATTATCTTTCTTTAGTTTTCCTAGGAGTTGCTTTATAAAAGTTGTTGCACCTATGTTAGGTGCATATATGTTTAGGATAGAAATTTCTTATTGATGGAGTGATCCTTTTATCATTATGTAGTGTCCCTCTGTATCTTTTTTAATTTTTGATAGCTTAAATGATATTTTGCCTGAAATTAGGATTACGACTCCTCCTTTCTTTTGTGTTCCATTCGCCTAAAAATTTGTTTCCTATCCTCTTACTTTGGGTCTGTGCATGTCCTTTCTAGTGAGATGGGTCTCTTGAAGGCAGTATATTGTTGTCTGGTGATATTTTATCCATTTTGTCATTCTATGTCTTTTCAGTGGTGCATTTAGTCCATTCACATTCAGGCTAATTATTGAAATGTGAGAGTTCATCCGTGTCATAGAGTTCTTATAGAGTTGTTCTTCCACTTGGTTTATTGTCTTTCTTTTGGCTTGGGGGTTGGTTCATATGTATTTTATTCTCTTTCCTGTACTCTTGTGAAGAACGTTGCTCTTTTTTCCCCCTTTTCTTCTGTGTTTAGTACTTTCTTAAGTGTTTCATGGAGAGGTGGTCTGGTGGCAGCATAAGTTCTTAGGGATTGGATATCTGGGAAAGATTTTACTTCTCTCTAGCTGATGAAGCTTAATCTGGCTGGTTAGGTTATTCTTAGTTGAAATTGTTTATCTTTTAGGACTTTGAAGATAGGGCTCCAAGCTCTCCTAGCCTGCAAGGTTTCTGTAGATAAATCTGCTGCTATTCTAATTGGTTTTCCATGGTAGGTGATCTGGCCTTTTTCTCTTGCTGCCTACAGGATTTTTTTCTTTTACGCCTACTTTGTTTAGGTGAATTATTATGTGTCTAGGATTTGGTCTTCTCATTTGTTGTCTTGCAGGGGTTCTCTGAATCTCTTGTGTTTGAATTTTTGCATCATTGATTAGATAAGGAAGGTTTTCTTGAATGATCTCATGGAAGGTTTGTTCCAGTGTGGTCTCTGTCTCTCTTTCTGCCTCAGGAAAGCCAATTACTCTTAGGTTTGGTCTCTTGAAGTAATCACTCATCTCTTGAAGGTATTTTTCTGTCTTTTTGAGCTTGTTTTCTATGTTTTTGAGAGTTTGGTTTAGTTCTATATTTTGGTCCTCAAGCTCTGAGATTCTTTCTTCTGCTTAGGTAATTCTACTTTCCATGCTTATCAGTTTGTTATTGATTTCATTCACAGTATTCTTTATTACTGTTATCTCTGATATCAGCTCCTTTCTAGTTTCTTCTTGAGTCTCCTCAATTCTTTTTAATCTCTCCATTCATGTCTTGATGTCTAGGTTTGTAGTTTGAGACCAGTCATTCTGGGGGCTCTTCATTGTTTGCATTCCAAAGTCAGTTTTCTCAGTGTTTGCCCTCCCAGGGATCTGGGAGAGACCCATATTCTTCTTTTGGTTTTTCTTCATTTGTGTAGATTTTTCTCTTGTCTTTTTGGAGATTCTAACAAATTCATCTATGCCATTGCCATCTTGTGGAATCAATGATAATGCAAATTTATTTATTTCAGAGATGTGTTTTCACTATATTACTCAGTCTGGTCTCAAACTTATGAACTCAAGTAATCTGCTCACATCAGGCACCCACATTGCTGGGATTACAGGTGTGAGCCACCACACCAAGCCTGGAGTATGATAATGTGTTTTGAGAAAGAGTAACATATTAAAATATTTTCAGGCAAGCATCTGAAAATGATCCACAGGGGACAATAAGGGACATGAGAAGATTGTCAGTTGACTTTTACAAAGGGTGCATGCATAAGATAAATAGTTGGCATGTTGGAAAAAAACAAAAAACATTTTACAATATTCAGAAAGTAGATTGTGCTAGATTAAGTGCTGATGGTAGTTGACGGTTTCAGGATAGTCTCTTTTCACTCCAACTTGTGGAAACAAGTTTATGAAAGAAGCTTCACCTGCTCTGGAGCAATAGCTGAGAACAAATTTGGAGTAAAAAGACCCAAGTGTATCTTGATTAATGAGAAGTTTACTGCTTTTCAAGTCACCAAGAGAGCAAAACGGAAACCTTCAAAAGAAAGAAGATAAATATTAGTGCAAACATATTAAGCATTTTAATATGATCCTTTGTAAATTTTAAACAGTTACATGTTTTTAAGTACATATTTTATTTTTGAATAATTTCAGATTTGGAGAAAATTTGCAAAGGTGACACAGTCAATACTCAAGTGTTTCTTACCCAGTACACCTCTGATGCTAACATTTTGGCATGGCACATTATCAAAACTAGGACACCAATATTGCTACATTATGTCAGCTTAACTCCAAACATCATTTATAGCTCACCAGAATTAACAGGTTTTTTTTCACTTGCAGGATCATTCAGTATACCATATTAAATTTAATCATATTGCCTGCCCAGTTTGTTCTGCTCTCTGTTTTTTCTTTTTTTTTCATGAGCTTGAGAAGTTTAAGAAGTACTGATTCAGTATTTCTTAGAAGTTCCCTGAAATTGAATATTTCTGTTTCTTATTTTGCTTATGGGAAGACTGTTTTTAAGGATATGGGGAAGAATGTCTCATCTCATCACTTCATATATCAGAAGTTTCATGGACTTTATATAAATAATCTCTGGTGATGTTAATCTTGATCGGTTTAGGTAGTGTTTGTCTGTTTTTTTCCACATAAAAGTACTATGTTTCCTTCTCTATATGTCATTATTTTGAAAGGGAGTTTGGGTAGTTTCTAAACCTAGCTCACACTACAGTGAGTGTGTGTATTTTTGTGGAAAGGTACTTAATTAATAAACTTCATCTATGGAAGGAGTAGACATGCATACATGTAACTTGACATGCTTCTGTATATAGTAATGAAGATTTGTGTTTTCTCCTCGATTTATTTAGTTATTCAATGATTTTATCATATCAAAATGAACTTATTTATATTTAGTTTGTGCTATAATTCAACACAAAGTAATTTTGTTTATTGCTTATATTATTGCTGCTTTGGTCATTGGAAATTGTGGTATAATTTTAAATATAACTGGTCTTTATTCTAATTCATATCACAGAGCTTCAAAATCTCTTAGAATTTCTCAAATGATGAAAATGCCTTTGCCATACTAATGAGAGACCTCATGGCTGTAGACCTACATAGCTTCAGGATTGGGGCTAGTCACCAGAAAATCCAACTGTGTAATTATAGGGTTGGAACCTGCAGTTGTCAGACCTCCGGGGAAGAAAGGGATGCTGGAACTTTAGTTCAACCTCATGGCCAACTATTTAATTAATGATGCCATGGTAATGATACCCCTATAAAAATTTTGAACACTGAAGTTTGAGGAAACTTTCTGATGGTCAAAATATATCAGTGAACTGAGAAGTTGGTGCATCCTGGCTCCACAGGGAGAGAAGCTGCAATGCTCTCATGTAATTCCCTCCCTTACCAAAAACCAGTCTCTTCTCCAAGTGATCTTTTATTAGACCTTTCATTAGAACTTTCTATACAACGCCTTCCTAATATTTACATGTGGCTGCTCACTGATATACTTTATAAGAAAATGTTAATTGATATTAGTGTACATTTCTGCATTCTAGGAGTCTAGCAAATTATTGAACAAGAGGGAATTGTGGGAAGCCCTGAATTTGTCTTTAGGCTAGTTGAGTACAGTTGGCCTGGAGATGCCTGATGCTTGCAAATGCCATTTGAAGAGGAATGTCTTGTGAATAACTTTGCCTTGTTAATGGAAATAAAACAAACGTTGTAAAACATTTTAAAGATGCCCATTATGAGCAAATATGAGTGACCTTAGCATGGAAGAACATAGTTTCAAAAGATCTTGAGAACATGCACCCAAGAAGCTTGGGTTGCAGTTTGATTGTGTACATTTCAGTGAGACAGGCATTGCAGGAAGGCACACATTAGTTCAGCCACAAAACGTAAGACATCTCAAAGTAGAACTAACAAGCCAGAGGTGGGTTTGGGGATTTTTTAGTTACCAGTTGGTAAAGAGTTAAGCTTTGTCTAAAGATTGGAAGTCAGTATAAAGAAATACTTTAGTTAAGGTAAGAGAGTTTGCTATCTGCCCCATGATGCTAGATAAAAGTCAGGTTGGAGAGTAGCCCACATTATACTAGGTTATGAAAAATCCCAGTGAACAAGATTTTATGATTTGTAGGGTGTTGGTTAACCCTTGCATTGCATGGCCTTGGGTCGTGTTTATAGTTTGGTAACTCAATGCCACAAAGAGTCCATTCTATCAGTCTTTTGATTCCTATTTTAACATCAATATTGGTGAGTTGTGCCAAAACTCCAAGTGAGAGAAAACATAACAAAGTATATCTGACCTCCCCTTCCACCATGGCTGTAAATTCTGGTTTTAAGGTTTTTCTGGGGTCCCATTAGCCAAGAGGGCTTCTGTTAATTCTACCTGGGGGCTTAAATTTTTATTTATAATTTATAGCTTTTAACTTGTAGCATCTGTGTTGACCCATAGTGCCAAAATTTAATTAATTGCAGGGCACTCAGTTGGTATTAAAGAATTAGTGACTGAATTTAGGTGCCTTTTCAGATTATTTCTCTGTCCCTTTGATGTGACATCAATTATTTGTTTTTGGAGCACTTCCTGACTCTTCCTTTTTGCCACAACAAATCTCTCAGGCTTGCCTTGTCATTTCCCTACCCCTGGCTTAGAACCAGTGAATTATCCAAGTAGCCTTTGATAGAAATTAATTGTAGTGTTTGCTGTTCTCATTGCTACAGGAGAATCATTGCTGTGAAGCCATACTAAACAGTAAGACCTAAGAAATACCTGTTTCTACACATATTCATGTTTGTCCTTTAACAGTGTGTCTATTTATAATTTTCTTACCTATCTGTAGATAAATATGTGTTTATACTGATATCTCTAATGCTAGTCCAATACAACAGGGTCCATTCTAGCATTTTCTTGTTGCTTTTCTGTATCTATCTGTATTTATCAAGTAATACAGCATTGCATGCTTTTAAAGGATCTTGCAAGTTTATCATCTCTATATTTTGCTATTCTGGTCAAGCCTCAGAAAGATTTTTTTCAAAAATTTACTCTATTTTTTTGTAATTGCTGTGCTACCCCATAAATATTCTGAGTAACAGCCATCAAGCTAAAAATGCCTACCGTTAGGTCAATAATACCAGCATCTCCTTAAATCAATTAAACAATTTCCGTTTATTTTATAAAAACAAACACATATAGTGTGACAATCTTTAATGATATTTTATTAGTAGTAATAAAATTTTATGTTTTAAAAGGTAGAAAGGAAGTCCGAGGGTGTCAACTTTGAATACAACAAGTTGCTGTTCCTAAAATTATCTATTGGTTTGCTAGTGCAGCTTTTGTCTGAGTACATTATGAAAGTACACCCTATTGTGACTTTGATCCCAACAGGTCAATGCTGAACTTTCCAGTCTAGAATCAATTCACATTAAGGCTTTATCCTGATTTTTATGTTACTAGGTCATAACTATCTATACAGCATTAAAGTGATCATGCAAAAGTTAAAAATTGGTCAAGCCAGTATTTCTTAGCTGTATATAGAGTTGACCAATTTAATAAACACTAATTCAGGCAGCATTTTTAGTCTATAAGCAGAAGATTAAAATTTAGGCTTTGTTTAATGTATCACAGATGCCCCATTTAGCATGTGTCTTTACTTTGTCCTTAAGAAATAATCTTTAGCAGTCATGGAAAGATAATTAATTGCTGAAATTGCTTAATTTCTAGGCATTTTTGTAACTTTTCCTGGACAAGGGTAATTTACAGGTGTCTTCAGAGAATAAATTAATTTTTCCCCTTTGCCTTTTAAAATTCACTTTGTGGAATAAAAATCTACACAGAGCATCATAAATTCCCTGGTTTATTAGGCAATATAGCAGTAACTAATATGTTGGTACCATATGTTTGCATCATCCCTTTTCAGGCTGAGTTGGCAAATAACAAAAGCCACCCTCCTTATTTTTCTCTTCCTCATTAATCCAAGATTTCTGTTCTTTCCAGCATCACTGTATCAGGGAAGAGACTAGATAAAAGATGATTACGTTGTAGTTCTCAAGCACCAAAGACCCCAAAGGAGAAGGCACTGTGTCCAAAAAAACAAGAAATGATCTTGAAACAATGGATGAGAAATGACTTTTATTCAAGAACTTACTTACGGGGAGGTTCAGGAGCGGCTGGCTGGACAGGAAAAACTCCTTCTGATTTCAACAGACACATAGATTATATAGCATTTTACACAGGCCACAGTGAGGAGTTAAGTAAGAAATGGGTGGGTTTTCTAGCATACAAGCTGTGTGAGAATACGCAAATACATACTTCACATGTACACAAAATTGTTTTGATTTTATTAATGGATTAAAGTTTTAGTATTTTAATGAACTGATGGTAACCAAAAGTAGAGGGCACTGATCCAGACAGGCCCAGTCTGGTCTGAACCAGCCCAGGGGCCCGACAAGAAAAATTCACTGTGCACAGCTGCAAGATGTGATCAGCAGGTGCAAAGAACATTTCTCCCATGACCTCAGCATGACCTGGTACCAAGGGATGGAACCTGAGGGAAAAGGGGTCATCCCTGGGACCTGTCCCTAGGATCCCACTCCAGGATCCCTCCTCAGGCTTCAACCCCAGCAACCTTCACCTGGCTCTAACTCCTTTCTTGGGGCCATAACTAAGGTGTTCTCATCTTGTCGAGTGTGTGTCTCCCTACACATCTTCTTATGGGACTAGTTCTATAGCATGTATTTATTAGCAACTTTATCTAAAGAAGATTATGGGTTTCATGACACATCAGGAATCCTCCAAGGTTTTGGTTTTCTGTACATTCTAATGAGTTTAGTGAAACTCTGTGAGCTCATTTTAAATGGAATCTAAACTTTTAATCTAGATAATAAATTTAACCAAAAGAGTATTGCAAAAGGTACGACTCTCAGAACACCTTAAGTGTTTACACACATAAACATAAATTATACATCACTAAAACCATATCTGATGTTTATAGGATTATAGAGTTATCTCCAAAGATGGAAATGACCAAAACATTCAACAACTGGTGGATGCATAAACAAACTGTGGCACATCCATAAAGTGGAACAGCACTAAGCAATAAAAAGAAATGAATGTCTGATATGTGCTACTACATGACTGAATATCAAAGATATAAAACTGAGTAAAAGAAACCAGTTTCAAAAACGGTATGTAGTTACACCCATGTTCATAGTCACTTGATTCATCAGAGCCAAGACACAACCCAAATATTCATTGATGGATGAAGAGGTAAACAAATTCTGAACATACATACAATGGGATATTTTTTATGACACCTTTCATAAAATATTCTAATCCCATATTTACATATAACATGTGCTTGGTAATTCTTCTACCAACTGAAGTTATAAATTTTTCTCCCAGAGAGGAAACTTACTGATTGGAAACTCTCATACTACCCAAGAATAGCTGAGCCTATAAGGTGTTATCTGTCCACCACTTCTTTGAGTCTCCGTTTTAACAACTAAAAATTAGACTTAATAATAGGTGAGGGTAAAATAGAGAATGCATTTTGGTATAACTTATTTAGTTTATATATAATACATATTTCATGCCAATTCATATATGCAATCATGTAATTTAGAATATTTCATGTATATGTGCATATATATTAGAGATGAAGTCCTCACTACATTGTGCAGACTAGACTTGACCCCTGGTTTCAAACAATCTTCCCATTTCAGCCTCCTCAGTCAGCAGGAACTACAGGTTTGCACCACTGCACCCACCTGAATTTATATTTATATGAATCCATTATTTTTTTAAAAATTCCACGTAGTACTTAGGCAACTGCTTCATGAAGAAAATGCAGTTCTAGTTGTACATAAAGTAGAATGGTTTCACAGAGTTAGTTAGACAGTCTGTAGTAGTGCATGCAGGGTGTGGAGGGAACCAGTGCCTTCATCATTCCCTGGAATTCACTGAACATCCTCCTCAAGCACCACCTGGACCTGATGCAACAATGTCTGTCCAACCCTCCATATTGAGTGCAGAAATTTGAGGAGAGCAGAAATTTGGTGAGTCCTGGGTGGTGGCACTTAGTCTTAGGGCCCCCCCAACTTTTGTGAGTTTTACACCCAGAAGCTCTGGCAAGTTCTCAGGGTAAAGCTCGGGGGGAAAAATCCAATAAGCTGGTACTTAAATGTACTTGAAGTTCAAGGCTGGGTTAGATTCAGATTCAATTTTGTGAAGAACAATGTCTTAAGTCATGCTTTCTCATCACTGTACATGAGGAGGGGTAGGATGATGGCCCCTTTTTTAGTTCTACTAAATTTGGGCAATGGATTCCGATTATGTCAACCCCTTGAATCTAGCAACATTTCTTTTATGTTTTCTGACATTCATTTGCTCATTTATTCATATGCATTGATTATCATTCCCTCACTCCATCATCTCATTTGGTCTTCAAAAGTGATTTTCTAATTCTATTGTCTTCTCTGAATTAATGTATTATTTATCTATTTATTTATTTATTTATTTAAGCCAGTGTCTCATTTTATTGTTCAGGCTGGAGTGTGGGAGCATAGTCACTGCTCACCACAGGCCTTTACCTTATGGGCCCAGGTGTTCCTTCCACCTCAGCTCCCCACATTGCTGGGAAAACAGGTGAGCACCACCATGCATGGCCAATTAAAAAAATGTTCTTGAAGACAAAGTCTTGCTATTTTGATTGGGCAATTTCGAGCTCCTGGGCTCTCTCACTCCTGTCCTGGCCTCCCAATATGCTGACCTTAGTGCAATTCACCTAGCACTTCCCATGAGCAAGATGAGGACCTCATTTACTAAGTTTAAAAGTATCGATTGATTTCTAATTTTGAGTATTTAATTTAATATCAACACATCTTGCATTCTTCCAAAGTTTTTTGTAGCTATGAGTAAGATCCCTGTATTTTTTTACTGACAAATATGAACTATATTAATGAATGTCTTAATATTGTATCATTTCTGAATTTCAGACATAAACATCATGTGGCTATCATATATTTTCACATTATTTTTTAGCATTTAGCTATATTGTAGCTTACATGTTTCCAACTATAAGCAGATGTGAGGATTCTCTATAGTATTCTTGTGGTTCAATTATAGAACATTTTAGAATCAGCATTTTATTTAATTTGTACTAATCATTTGGGAAGTATATTTCTTTGTCAATGCCCTTGATTGAGTAAGTAGCATTGGCTTACCTAACATTTAAAGGAATCTAATAATCTGCCTGTAAATCTGATTCTTTTATTAGTGTGGAACTCTTCTAAACTTCTCACTTTACTAGAGAGGGCTCACTAGAAGCCCAATTCTTCCTGCATGCAATTTATTTATGCAGCCAATCCTCACATATATCCCACAACTCTAAAATTAAAAACAGAGGCAGATTCTGGTAATAACAGAACAGAATAAACAAATTGTGGTTTATTATACAATAGAAAACTATCCTTTATTTGAAAGGAATGAAATACTGAAAAAATTTTCCTTTTATTGTATGGTGAGCTATGATTATTTCACTGCACCTCAGCCTGGGTGACAGAGTGAGATGCTGTTTAAAAAAAAGAAACATTTCTATCAGGCCAACCTGTATCCTGAATGAACTTGGGCTTCAAGATGAAATTGGACTCCTGTTCCTGCATCAACCTCTTGCTCGCCAGCTCCCTTCCCTGACTGACTCCTTTAAATGAAAGGTTTTAGGAAAAGCATGGGGGCTCATTTCTGTAATCCCAGCACTTTGGTAGACTGAAGTGGGAGGATTGCTTGAGCTCAGGTGTTCAAGACCAGTCTAGGCAACATAGTGAGACCTTGTCTCCATAAAAAATTTTTAAAAATTAGCCAGGTATGGTGGCGGGCACATATAGTCACTGCTACTTAGAAAGCTGAGGTGAAAGCATCACCTGAGTCTAGGAGTTTGAGGCTGCAGTGAGCTATGATTGTGCCACTTCATTCTAGCCTGGACAACAGAGTGAGACTCTGACTCAAAAGAAAAATTACCTGGGCATAGTGATACATACCTGTAGTTCCAGCTTCTCGGGAGGCTAAGGCAGAAGGATCACCTGAACCCAGGATTTTGAGGTTCTGATGAACTACGATCACTCCATTGCATTCTAGCCTGGGCAACAGAGTGAGACCCTGTCTCAAGAGGAAAAAAGGGCAGAAATATCAGATCAACCTGCACTTTGAATGTACCAGGGCTTCAAGATGAGACTGACCCTGAAATTCCATCACCCCTGCCCTTCCACCAACCTCCTGCTCTGTCTACCTTTCCTGACACCTTTAAAAGAAAGATTTTAGACCAGGCATGATAGCTCACACTAGTAATCCCAGCAATGTGGGAGATTGAGGCAAGAGGATCACTTGAACCTAGGAGTTCACTTAAGCAACAAAGACCTAGTCTGTACAAAAAAAATAGCCAGATGTGGTGACGTATGCCTAGCCCAGCCCCTTGGAAGGTGGAATCAGAAGGATTGCCTGAATCCAGATGGTTGAGGCTGTAGTGAACCGTGATTGATCATGCCAGTGAAAACTAGCCTGGGCAATAGAGTAAGATTCCAACTAAAAAAAAGTCCAGTGTTGTGGCATGTGCCTAAAGTTTTAACTATTTGAGAGGCAAAGGTGGGAGAATCATATAGGCCCAGGAAGTTGAAGCTTTGGTGAAAATCATGCCACTGCACTCTAGCCTAGGTGATAGAGTGAGACCCTGACTAAAAAAATTAATTAGTCTGGTGTGGTGGCACATGCCTACAGTCCCACCTACTCAGGAGACTGAGGCAGTAGGATCACCTGAGCCCAGGAGTTCAAAGCTGCAATGAGCTATGATCGCTCCACTGCACCTCAACCTGGGTGATGCAATGAAAACCTGTCAAGAAAAAAAATGAAAGAAAAGAAAGATCTATCAGGTCAACCTGCATTCTAAATGAACTTGGGCTTCAAAATGAGTTTGAGACCTGAAACTCCAGACATCTCTGCCCCTCCATCAATCCCCTGCACACCAGATTCATTTCCTACCTGATTCCTTTAAAGGAAATGTTTTAGATGTGGAGAGAAAAGCATGTGAAGTAAAAGGCAAGACACTCTGTATACAAGCAACTAAAATCTCCACCAAAGGTTGAGTTAGGGACTTGGTCTGAAGGGAATAGTGAGATCAGGGAAGCTCATAAAAGTCTTTAGTTAGGTATTATTTTGGAGTAACGTGAAAAACAACGTGGAGTCCACAGGGATTATTAAAATAACACATGTATAAATGTCCAGGAGCCAGCGTCTCTTTGTTCACCTTGGACACAGAAAGACCAGCTTCAATTGAGAAAATGACCCATAAATATGAGTCAAGGATGGACTAGGGGATTCTGTGCAATTCAGGGATGCCCAGTCACCTAAATCTTTTTATCCACAGGGTTAAATCCTGGGAAATAAAAATAAAATTCTATACCATGCCATGCATGGTGGCTCATGCCTATAATCCCAGCAATTTGGGAAGCCAAGGTGGGAGGACTTCCTGAGCTCAGGAGTTTGAGACCAGTCTGGGAAACATAGCGAGATCTCAACTCTACAATAAGTTTTATAAAAATTGACTGGGTGTGGTGGTGTGTGCCTGTAATCTCAGTTATTTTGGAGGCTGAGGTGGAAGGATTGCCTGGGCCCAGCAGGATGAGGCTGTGGTGGCCTTGATCATGACACTTTACTCTAACCTGGGAGACAGAGTGAGACTCCAATTCAAAAAAAAAACTCTAAACTCCACAACCAACTGAACAGACAATCTCTTGACCCAGGATCCCCTACAGATATGTCAAAAAAACAAACTTATCAGCCATATGGGAAAAGAGATCAAATATGCTTCATTATACCCTCTCCCTTGATAACTGCTATTTTTTTCCCTAAGGGCTAAGCAGAAACCAGACCTTTCAGAAGACTCCACAATTTTCATTAGTTTCCAGGAATCTTTCAATTTCTTCCTTGATTTCAGTGTTGACCCAGTCATATTTCAGCATCCTGCTATTTAGTGTCCATGTCTTTGTAGGTTTTGGGGAAATGTTGGTTTTGATATTTATTGTTATTCCACTGTGGTCTGAGAATGTGCGTGACAAGATATCAGCCTTATGGAATTTGTTTATACTTGATTTATGGCCAAGGGTGTGATCGATCTTGGAGTATGTTCCATGTGGTGATGAATAGAATGTATATTCTGTGGTTGTTGGGTGGCTGGTGATAAGGCAGACTACTGCAACCTCTTTGGAAGACAGTGGAGTGGTGTCTGAAAGAACTAGAAATTGACCTTCCATATTACTCAGCAATTCCCCTCTTGGGAATATATACAGAGGAACTCAAATTATTCTACTACTAAGATACCTGCACACGTATTTTTGCTGCAGCTCTATTTGCAATAGCAAAAACATGGAACCAACCGTATTGCCCATCGAAACTGGACTGGATAAAGAAATGTGGTACATATACACAATGGAATATTATGCAGCCATAAAGAAGCCAACTTCTTTATACAAACTTTGAAACAACTTGGATGAATTTGGAGTCAATCATATTCAGTGATCTATCACAAAAACAAAGAACAGAGTTCCATATGTTCTCAGGGGCATACCTCATCAAAAAGGGTACTTGCATGATTAATGTTTGTATATCTAACCCTGAATTGTACTCCACATCCTTATAATTAATTAATTAATTTTAAAAAAATAAAACAAAAGACTTGACCATTGATATCAACCAACCAACCAATGCTGCCCTTTTCTTTTTGTGCTTTTTTGCCCCAAACTGATCAACATTCTTTCCTGATAAGAGACCACCAACCACAGAGTGGCTACTGGAGGCTGTGCACAGAGGACTTTTATGTCCTCTACTTCACCTTTTGATGTAAAGGGCCTAACTTTAGTACATTTAGATCGTCGATTTCCCCCTTAAGGTGAACATGGGATGCATGTTGCAGATGAGGGAGTAATCCAGAAAAAACTGAAATTATTTATAAAATCTTGTTTATTTTTTTATTTTTATTTTTTTTAGTCCCGCTCTGTCGCCAGGTTTTAGAGCAGTGGTACACTCAAGGCCACCCCAGTGTCAACTGGAAAGTCTTCTACCTCAGCTTTCCAACTGGTCAGAAGTACAATAGTGTGCTATCACACCTGACAATTTTTTAATTTATTGTACAGATGAGATCTAACCAAGTTGGGCTGGTCTTGAACACTTGGGCTCAGGTAATTCACTCACTTCTGCCTCGTAAAGTGCTAGGTTTATAGGCTGAGCCACCAAGCTCGGCCTACTTATTCTTACATATTGAAACTTCAGTCACCTTCAAAGTACTCTCGGTTGGATGCAATACACCTATCAAGATGCTTTTCCCATTGCTCAAAACAGTTTTTGAACTTGTCTTTTAGTGCTTCTGCGGTTTATTGTTTCACCTCTTCCACATGGGCAAAGTGTTTTGCTTTGATGGCATTTTTCATCTGGGGAAACAAAAGGAAAAGTCAACTGGGGTGAGACCAGGTGAATAGGGAGGTTGGGGGCATGGGAGTCATGCCGTTTTGGATCAAACACTACTGAACACTCAGTGTGGTGTGAGCAGGTGTGCTCGTAAATCACCCATCATGAAATATGCAGACACATCTCCGAAAAACCTTCAGTGAATCCAAATACAGCCTCTCACAACAATGTTAGCTGGCACATGGATGCCAAAGGTTTCCTAGAACACTTACCTAGTAGGAGACGCCTGTACTGCAAGGGACACACCCTCCAAAAGATAATTCGAGTTTTTCTGTGGTCCCTACCTTATGCATGTTAGGCCACTAGGTATGCTCATTCCAACACTTTGTGAATATCCATAGCTCTTCCTTTAATCTGTTACATTTATATACTTAGCCACCCTGCTTTGCATAAATGCCTGTTTCCTTTGCCTCTCTCTCAAATAACTTGCTTTTACGTTTTAGCAAGAGGCTCCACTTCTACCTACAGGCCGTGGGGCTCTCTCTTTTTTTAGAAACAAAGCCCTTCTTTCTAAATTCATAGATCTGAGCCTTTTTCAGTCAACAATCCCAAAGTAAGAAAACTAAGATCTGAACCAGAAATGCCAGCGCCAGATCAGATGAAATTGTATTCTTCTGCAGCTAGGGGAAATAGTAGCTTGGATCATTCAGTCACTCCTGGATAGGGAGTGAATAGTTCATTGGCAACAAAGACTGCAGATCCTGAGTTTTAGGGGGCAGCTGGGATCCGAGATTTTGTTGCAACCTCTGCTTCTTGGATATCCGGAATGAACTAGGGTATATGGCTTCTCAGCAGGAGGGGTCACCCAAACTCTTCCTTATCCAGGTGATACAAGCACAGCTCAGATGGGGAGAAATATAAGCTGGGTGTAGTGGCTCACATCTGTAATACCAGCACTTGGGGAAGCCGAGCCAAGAGGATCATCTGAGCTCAGGAACTCAAGACCAGTCTGGGTAACATGGTGAAACCTTGTCTCTACAATAAAATTAGAAAATTAGTCAGGCACGGTGGTGTGCACCTGTAGTCCCAGCTACTTAGAAGGATTAGGTGGAAAGATTGCCTGATCCCAGCAGAGATGAGACTGTGGTGACCTGTGAACTTGCCACTGCACTCCAGCCCATGGGCCACTTCAGACTCCAACACACACACACACACACACACACACACACACACACACACAGAGAGAGAGAGAGAGAGAGAGAGAGAGAGAGAGAGAGTTATGTGACTGAGATCAGAAACAAGATCAGGTAAGATTGTGCTCTTCTGCCTTTAGGATGGACAGGGATGAGGAAACAGTCTCCTCTGGCAGGGAGTTGACAGGGCAGTGGTAACCAGAGCTTTGGAGACTCGGACCTTGGGGTGTGGTAGAGAATAGATGTTTAGAAATAGTCTCTTTCATTTTGTGTTCAATGTGGTTTGTCCGGAGCAGTGGGTCATCCACACTTTCCTTGTATCCAAAGAATCAAAGCACAGTTTGAGGAATACAAAATCATTCCAGGCATAGTCCCCACATTTCAGCAGGGAGAATCTGTTTTTATGACCTGAGGAGAACAGGCAGACATGACAGTAATTCATACAGGGTGTGGGCAGGGAGGTATGAGCTCCGTGGATACGAGGGGTTTGGAGATGCTGGGATCCAGGAAACATTTAGGGACCAAGGACAGGACAGGGCATTCTAGAGAATGGGAGAGTCAAAGAGGAGGAGGAGATAGATGGGATATGGCAGAAGGCACTGTGTGGGATCCCTGGAAAATGAGGTCCATGGGAGCTGGTCAGGCCAACCTCTCACCCAAGGCTGCTTTTGCAGGGATCTCACCTGGTCCTCAGTGCAGAGGAAAGGAAAGGTGCCCATCCAAAGTGACCTCAGAGGACACTGAGTGTAGCAAGTGTTCCCAATCCCACTCCCTAGGAGACCACATGAAAAGCCCTATTAACTTCTCTGCACCTTAACACCAGGGTGTGGCTCAGATGTGAGCCCAGATAGTATATTACTTGCTGACCTGGAATTAGTTCTGGGGTCTCTGTGTTCCCCGGTGCAGATCTTCCAACAAGTATCCATCCAGGCTCCATGTCTTCCCTGCTGAGGCCTGGCTCCTCCCAGCCTCACTCCCCTATTCCTAAGACCCAGCCCCAAATGAACAAGCTTAGACCTTCTCCTAGATGGTAGAGGGAGTATATTCTCTGGAAAGAAGACAGCTGGGAACAGCAATGGATTGGGAGGACCCTAAACCAGGGGAACCACAACCCTGTTCAGCAGAAGATGCAGCTCTTGGGGCAGGAATAACTTCATGCTGTTATACAGGTTCTTCTGGATAAGCTACAAAGACTGTTTGAGACACACTGCATTAATAAATTGCAGAGTCTGAGCAGCCATTTAAAAAGATCCTTAAGACTGGGCATGGTAATCCCAGCACTTTGGGAGGCCATGACTGGAGGATTGCTTCAACCCAAGAGTTGGAAACAAGCCTGAGCAACACAGTGAGACCTTGTCTTTACAAACAAATGTTTAAAAAAGTTAACTGGGAGGTGTGGTGACACTTGCTTGTTGTACCAGCTACTCAGGATACTGAGGAAGGAGGATCACTAGAGCCCAGGAGTTTGAGGCTGCAGTGAGCTATGAGTGTGCCACTGCCTTCCAGTCTAGGCTACCAATGAATAAATGCATATAATAGTAAAAAGGACCTTGAAAACTATACTCAGAATGGTGAGCTGTGGGTTTCCATGAGGACTAGGATTAGGATTACAGACAAATATCAAATTCCAAATTAGACTTTTACTGTCATTGTAAATGTCATCTGACAATCATACATTTTTTTTCTTTCTTGCCTTCCTTTTTTTTTTTGAGTTTTAGTCTCATGCCATCGTCCAGGTTGGAATGCAGTGGCATACTTATGAGCACTCCAACATTGAACTGCTGGACTCCAGAAATCCTTCCAACTCAGTCTTTCAAGAAACCTGAACTACAGGCATGTAGAGATGAGGTCTCACCAAGTTGCTGGGGCTGGTTTCAAACCCACAGACTCAGGCAATCCACAATTCTTGGCCTCCCAAAATGCTGGGATTGCATGTTGAGCCACCAAACCCAGCCCACATATTTAGTTATAGCAAATATTAAGCTTTCATCATCCATATGTGTTTGTATGCTATGGAGTGCAACAAAATTCATATATATTTGTATCAGCCACCTTTAATCCTGAAAAGACTGTGCCTCTTCATTCTCCCATCTGTAGTCCATAAAAGACCCATCTACAAATGATTAATCAGTTAAAACTTTAATTGCACATTGACAAGTTTTAATATTTTCCAGTGTGATGAGTGAAAGCACCACATCATTGTTGTGTAATTTTCATTTCCTTTATATAAAAACAATGTGAAGGATTACTCAATGTGGACTGGCCATTCTCACTGATTAAAAAGCAGCCCATAACTACTGCCAATCCCTTTTTTGTGGTACTACAATAGGTGTTCAGGCTCCACTTATGAATGGGAACATGTGGTACTTTGTTCTTTGTTTCTGCGATGGGGGCACATGACATCCGTAAGGGTGCCTAATCCCAATCCAGGTAAAGTGAGGTCTCATGGGAGGCCCAAAACCTCACCTGTACTTAGAACATCTGTATAACCAATCCTGACTTGTACCTCTCACCTTTAAAATAACAATAAAATAAAATTAAAATGGCCCACCTGGATGGTATAATTAGCACCATTTCTTCCTCCCAGCAGCCCTGGCTACTGCTCCCCTGAGAACTCTCAGACCCACCATCCCCCCATCACCTGCTCTGCTGTGGACACAAACTTGGACATTTCTCAGCCTCACCAGCCCAGGGGCCCCTGGGCAGGCTCAGGCACCAGAGGCACCAGCAAAGCCTAGAAAAAAAAGCCTCGGGTGGCCTCTGTGCTAGGGGCTGAATCTTAACTTATGCTGGTGACCCAGGCTGCTGGCTCCAATTCCCCCACCTTCTTCCCCACTGCCCATCCAGCCCTGAGGCTAGGAGGGCCTTTCCATGGCTTTAATCTCATACAGCCTCAACTTTTCCTAGAGAAAAACACCCAGAGTAGATTTCCCCCTAACCCTCACATAACAGAATTCATGTCTCCTAAATAATGGTATTTTTAATGTAATGCATTAAGATGTGGAAAATTCTTCTGTTAAACAAGAACCTGTTTACTTTTGAGACAACTTAGGGGCAGAACTGATTTTGCTCGTTTTCAGAAGACCTCTCTCTTTTTTTGCAGTTACCGATAAGCATCATGACACCACCACTGTCCACTGACCACTGGATTGAAAACAATGTATAGAAACCCTAAAGGAAATACCAAGACACCATAAACCTTACACAACTGAGGTCACCCCCCCACTCCCTCTCTGCCACATGTGCAGCCAAGACCCCAACACATTGGTAGGGTAACCATTGCCTTACTATAATACTAAAAGTCACCCCAAGGGGGGGAGATTTTATTTTACTTATTTATTTTTATTTTATTTTATATTTTATTTTGAGAAGGTAGGATTTTTTAAGAGGATAGATAAGCTCCCACAGCGGGAGGAGACCCAAAGGGGTTGCCTGGGGTGGGGGTGGAGATTTTAAATACTATTAATACATGCTTGTAGTCCAACTATGCAGCTGCCAGCAAAGGACCTGCCTTCTCATGTGATGACATCAACCTCCACGTCCATGCCTTCCTTTCCAGCCTTCCCAGTTCTACAAGAATTCCCTGGTGGCTCACCTAGCACGTTGAGAGGCTACAAAGGAGGATCGCTTGAACCCAGTAGTTCGAGACAAACCTGGGCCTCATCTTCAAAATTGAACTAGTACCATATGAGGATGTGTAGGGAGACACACACTCAATGACAACATGAGAACACCTTAGATATGGCCCCAAGAAGGGAGTTACAGCCTGGGAGAGGTCCTGGAATTGGAGCCTGGGAAAGAGTCCTGGGGATAATTCCTGGGAGTGGCCAACCAGGGATGTTCCCTTCCTCTCAGACTCCATCCCTGGACACACAGGTCATGCTAAAGCCATGGGAGAAATATTCTCTGCACCTGCTGACCATATCTTGCAGCTATGCACAGTGAATGTTCTCCTGCAACCCTGGGCTAGTCCTGACCAGACTGGGCGTATCTGGATCAATGCACATTACATTTGGCTATTGTTTGTATTAATGCCAATTACATTTGGTTATTGTTAGTTAATTATAATATTAAAACTCCAAACCTTAAAGAGAAATCACAGCCTTTTTGTGCACATACAGCATATGTATAAGCGCGTTCTCACATTGCTCAGTATGCTGGAAATCCCACCCATTTCCTGCTTGACCCCACACTCGTCTTGTGTAAAACACTGTATAACTTGCGTGCCTTTTACAACCAGGAACCGTTTTTCCTGTCCCAGGCATCTGCTCCTGGACCATCCCTGTGAGTTCCTGAAAAAAGCCCTTGTCTCATCTGTTATCTCAAGGTCATTTCTTAGGCTTCTCAGACATGGACACAGTGCCTTTTCTTTTTAGGTCTTTGGGGGTTCCAGAACTACAACATGATAGATCCTTTATTTGTTCTCATCCCTGATACAATGGTGCTGGAAGGAATAGGAATCTTGGATTAATGAGGAGGAGAAAAAGAGGGTGTGACTTTTGTTAAAAGCCTTAATCTAGAACAACCTACTTTTTGAACACTCTAAAAATGCATTTAATTGTTCTCCAAAATACACAATCTCTTTTTATCTATTGCTGTCTATCTTCACCCTTTGTAAAAGTTAGCTGACACACTGTACCATGTTCCTTTAAGTCCCCTGTGGATCATCATACAAACCTTTACCTGAAAATATTTTAATATGTTGATCTTTCTCAAAAAGCATCATCATATTTCTGGCTGGGTGCAGTAGGTGACACCTGGAATCCCAGTACTTTGGGTAGTTGAGGCAAGAGGATTGCTTGAGCCCAGGAATTCAAGATCAACCTCATCTCTAAAAATGGGGGGAAGAAGCAAACTCATATTTTAAATGTCTGCAGTTTATTTTAGAACATAAGACACAGTATTCAAAATCCAACCAGGAATACCTACAAGAATTAAAAACAAATTTTTTTTCAAGCCATTTGCATTACTCATCAGTGTCACTTCCCCTACCCCCAGTTTCTTGGAACAGCATTGTACATCTGCTTGTGTATTGCAAAAGAGTATCTGAGACTGGATAATTTATAAAGAAAAGAGATTTATTTGACTTACAGTGCTTCCAGTTGTACAAGAATCATGACACCAGCATTAGCATCTGGTGAGGGTCATGGACTTCTGCTATTCATAGCTGAAGGCAAAGAGGAGCTGGTGTGTGCAGAGATCACAGGATGAGAGAGAAAGCAAGTGGCAGTTGCTTGGCTTTTTTGAACAACCAGCTCTCCAGACACCAAGAGTAAGAAGCCACTCATTACCTCAAGGACAGCACCAAGTCATTCATTGGAAACATTTCCTATTACTCAATTATCTCCCATTAGGCCCATGCCCCACACTGCTGATCAAATTTCAGTGTGAGGCCCAGAGAGGTCAAATATTCAAAAAATAGCAACCACCACATTATTCCCTTTTGTGCATCTGTCCATACAATTCGAAGTTCAAAGACATCTTAGGAAAATTAAATATCACAAAATGACCATTACACAAAGACATTTCCATCTGTACAGTACTTCAGGACTATTTTATGAGATCTGTATTTATCCACTGCAACCTTGAGCAAAAACACAATATAAGTACTTACTTTTTAATTACATAACTTTCCATTTACTATGCCTATTAATATTTGCTGTTTCATGTTTGCTCAGCCTCAGTGTGTCTTCTTTACTGCTCTCTCTGCAGTGAAAAGGGTTTATAATTGTTCTTCAGTTTCTTTGAGGTCTGAGTGCATCAAAGGCTAAATACGATGCCAGACAAACAATTCACATTTTTCTGATGAGATAAAAGTATTGTGTAGTTCTTCTGCAGAATACTCAACAGAGTTTGTATATGCTGGGGTCACAGGGCATGAGAACAAAAGGGTTAATAGTTGGAAAAATGCAGCGATTAGTACAACACTTGTCACCAGTCACCAATTGGAATTATCAAAGAGAGCTAAACTAACATAAATGCTGAAGGAAAGGGCATAAAAAGCTACAAAGGTGCTCACCAATGCAAGGAAGCTTTATGTGACCCTGGTCACAAGAGAGGATCTGGGGGAGACATCGGCCCTATGAATGTGTAGGACCTGCTGCTTTCATCTGTACAGGACAAAAATCATGGAACTTCTGGCCCAGGTCATGAGTCCCAAACACAGAACATCATCCAAAGTTGTCAATGCTCCATATACTGGGGTCGCGACTTTGTCATGAAATGTGGGAGAGCAATATCCAAAATCTCTTTTCTTTGTGATGTTTTTGTTGCTCCATTTTTCAGTTTTATAAATAAGAAAAACAATCTTTACCAGCACGTGCAGGATCCAGCACAGGATACTGGAGCAACCAATGTACTTGAGGACTTTTACTTTAAGCTCTGTGCACCTCCTGGAATTCCTAGGGTTGATGGTGATTATTTGAAAAACACTCAACAGACAGAGGACACCAATGGACACACCCCTGGTCACCCTGTGAACATATAAAATAATTTCACGTCCAAAATAATTGCCAAAGTGTCATTCCAAAAGCTACCACGTCACTGAAATTCCTCAATCAGATGCCTGAGAATGAAATCTGTGGATCTTGACCCACATCCCCTAAGTAAAGGGCCGTGTAATGATACAAGAGTGAAAAGTTCCCCAGGATTCCAACAACTACCTAGAATAGGAAGATCATTCCAAATTTCAACTCCACAGAGGTCATTCTGTCATTTTGTAGGAGTCAATGTTCAATGAGCAGAGGATTCTGCATGGAAATATGTGTTGTGGGTTATAATTTTATGAATGATAGCATCTTTACTTATTTTTCCTTCTCCCTGATAATTAAAAGCTAATATATGCATACATTTTGTTAAGAAATTTCCCAAGTCATATGTATTTGTTTTTATAGAACTTAAAATATATGAGTCACTTTCATTAACGTCTTACCTATTCGAATATTTAAAAATCACACCTCTATAAGCTAAAAATTAATGTTATTCTCCTTTGACCAGCAAGGAGAATTTAGTCACACAGATATTAGATGACTTATCTAAATCCTGACAGGGCATGCAGGATTTGAACCTTTGAACCTCGGTAGCTTGGTTGCAGTAACATTGATGTTCACTACTATGATATTCAATAACAGTTACTAAGTTGTATTTTTTAATACACACACAATGTATGTATAAATATGTTGTCATAGTTCAACTTTATTTTACATTAACTTGTGAAATTTATCAGTTTTGCTTAAGTATTTATTCTATATATCAATATAACATGAATAAATATTCAGAGATCTTACTAAATTTTAGATTCACTGAATAATATTATATAACCCAGATTAATTTATTTAATGTGGATAATTGTGAGAATGACAAGAAGATTTATTTTATTTTTTGTGAGGACAAAAAATATCATGGTACCCATCACAAAATAATGTACAGAATTAGATTGTGCACTAAAATATGAGACATGAAACATAAAAAGTGATAAGTATTTTAGGATAAATAATAAACAAATCTTATTTAAGTAGCATATAACTGCGTGTTTCCTATTTTAGAATAATCAACCAAAAGCTGAATTAACATTTGATTTTGGAAAGCTATTAAAATACAACACAAGTATGGAAAATGGAATTTGAAGACATGAAGCCTTGTGAATTTAATAAGTTGAAAAGATAGAAAAATGAGTAATGAGCATGAGAAAAACGTTGAAATGTTTTTTGTTGGGAGCTGGCCATGGAGGCCCACTGAGCATTAGGGATCAGGGAGGGCCGTTGACCCCGAGACCACTAGGATGTGTTTGGGAGCTGTTGACCCCATTGCCTCTCCCTTTTCTTGGCAATAAAGCCTCCTGTTAGCTCAAGCATGAAAACTCCAAGACTGGGACGAACACAAGCTAACACTGGAAACTCATTGTTCCCTTTTCCCTTTGACTGCAGTTTAGACTTCCAGACAGGTCCTGGTTCAAGCCAGGACCACATCAAAGAGCCCTAGTGCTGAGAGCCCAGCATGACCTTTGGACTGGGCCACATTATGCAAAACTGGTTTTAGTCATTTTGTTTAAGTTCCATTGTGTGTGTTAGGGTAAAGTATAGGAATGGATTGTTAATCATTAGGAAAGTTAGTCATAGGTAAAGTGTGTAGAATAAAATAAATATATAGATTAACATTGATAAAATGGTATAATATTTTTAGAAATTGTATTAATACTTCTGAGGGACATTATCCAAGCATAAGGAAAATAAAGACAATTTCGGGTTTGTTCTTCCTCATGGTTGAAGAAACATCTGGTGGGTGGGGGACACCCCCATGTACCTGACTTTGTGTTCACATAGAAAACATGTGAGTCTGACTGTGAAAAATTAGGGGATAATAACCCTCTGTATTTGTCAATAAAGGGGCTTCTGCACTAGACAGAGTCCAGTCTCTTTCTTTCTCCCTGCTTCTTTTTCTTTCTCTTTATTTCTCCAGAATAATCGTTGACGCCGCCATATCTTTCCAGGGACCCTAAAATCCTTCAGGGGCTGGCCACCAGCAGTTTTTAAACCAGAGAAAATATTGCAAGAAACATAATCCTGAAAACTTTTTCTCTGAAGAGATTATATTTTTGTTTACCTATTCTTTTAAAATAAACTATCAAATAAAGTATTTAATTGTATTTGCTGTCTGATACCCTCTATTATGATGTTCACTTTTTCCTAAAAGACCTTCCTTAATTTCATGAAGGAAAATATACCCCATGATGAAGAGAACACAGATATTTTCAGTACAGACATATTTACTGTATCCTTTAAGTACATCATACCCAAATACAGAAAAACAATTATATTCCAGACATTCCTATTTGGTCACACTAATTCTGCTGTCAATTAGATAATTCAATTAGCTCCATCATATTCATTTGCCCATGCACAGAGCTTTTACAGAAATAGCTATATTCCTCCTGAAAACATCTCTGATTTTTGCATAGAGGTCTTGTGCAAAATACCTGTTGTGCAGAGAAGTATTATGCCAAATTGAATAGGAGACAAATTTTGAAGTTGCAGTCTTGAAGCACATTAAAATCTAGATTTTGGCAACATTTACAACAAAAACCAATAAGCCTCCCAAAAAGAATTTTATTAAATTACATAAGCAACAGTCAAGGTTCAGGGGCTCAGGATACCAGTCTCTCCCCAACACTCAGTTCATCTCTCAGGAATTAGTTCTTCTTCGTGTCTAGTTCGGTCCCTGGACTAGTTCTACCCCAAAAGAGTTTATTTTGCAGACATGCACACCTTCCCAGATTCCTAACACACCTCTCTTCTTTACAGGCTATGTCCCTTAGACTGAAGCAGAAAATACCAGTCTCCTTCCTGCTGCCAGACCCATGAGCTCAGTGTGAAGGTCATGACAGTCACACCATATGCAGGAGGGAGGAAGTCAGAGCCTGAAATATGTGTTTGTGATGCTGTGACTCCACTTCCCCACAGTACTGCAATTATCATGTCACTTGTAGCAGCCATGCCAGTTCACACTTGGGGAGCTGAGAATAGTTCTGAAAAACGTTTGAATTCTCAGAGTCCATTAGAAGTTTCTAGTGAGCATATCCAAAGAGACCGCTGGAATGTTTGGGATCTTTTTTTACATTATTCCTGGAAGCAGACACAGTTTCCCATGGAAGGAGAAGAAAATGCTGATAATTTTCATGAAGGACTGACAGAAGCCCATGGATCCCATCAGATTATTGGCTTTCATGAGAATTTCTCTTACCTCCCATCGAATTTTTCTTTAAACCTCAGATCCCTGAATACCAGCAATATTTAATTTGTGGGCAGAAAATCAGAATCACATAAGCTACCCCAAAAACTCTTTCGATTGTGTGTGTAGGTGCAGAAAAAGGAACATGATGTTAATAGAGTAGAAAATATTGTCTCAGCCAGGCACAGTGGGAGGCCAAGGGGAGAGGATTGCTCGAGTCCATAGTTATACGATCAGCCTGGGAAACACGATGAGATCTCATCTCTACAACAAATCAAAATATTAGATGGGCATGGTAGCACACACCTGTAATTCTGGCTACTTGGAAGACTGAGGTAGAAGGATCGCTGGAGCCCAGCAGGTCAATGCTGGGGTGGCTGTGAGCACTGCACTACAGCCTGGGTGATGGAGTGAGACTCCAACTCCAAAAATAAAAAGAAGAAAATATTTTCTCTATTATTCCACATCAATACCAATGAGTGGGGAAACCTAGATGAAATTGATATTTTCTAGAAAATATACTTTGTCAATATTGATTTCACTCAAGATAGTGGCTGTAAACAACACAATAATCACACAGTCTGGAACTCCTGAGCTCAGGCAATCCTTCTGCCTTAATCTCCTGAGTTGCTGTGGCTAAAAGCTTGCACTACTATACCCTTTAAAAAAAAAGGATTCTTTTCTGTTTCTTTATTAATTGTCATAAAAATACTCTCATATACCATAGTAGCTAATATGGATAAAGTAATGAAGTCAGAAAGAGATAATGTATTCATGGTTTAGAGGAATTTGGGTGATTTATCTGTGCTCATGTCTGATTTTGACACATGGACCTACCAATGGACTCCCAAGAATGAAAGACTGGGCTTACAAAGGACTCTTGAATCACAAGTTTAACCAGAAAGAAGTTATTCACCAAATTTAAGGTTTTATTACTCCTCTCTATCTGTCTCTGAGTGTCAAAACGTTGTGAACATCAGTTGTGGAATAGGCAAGATAAGAATCTGCCCTGAGGTTTGGCATTGTGGCTCATATCTGTAATCCCAGCACTTTGGGAGGTCGAGTGGGGAGGATTTCATGAATCCAAGGGTTTAAGATCAGTCTGGGCAAAATGGTGAGATGTGTCTCCATAATCACCAAAAAAAATTAGCCTGGTGTGGTGACATTCACCTATAGTTCCTGATTCTTGGAAGTATGAAGTGGAAAGATCACCTGAATCCAGCAGGTTGAGGCTGCGGAAGCCATGAGCATGTCACTGCACTTCAGCCTGAGTGGCAGAATAAGACTCCCAAAAAAAAGATGAAGGAGAGGAGAAAGAATCTGCTCTGAACTCTTTTCTCCTCTGAGCTCCTCTGGAGTCAGGCAGAACCAGAGCTGAACAAATTCCTGATGTAAGAGGTTATTTTTGGCCAGGCATGGTGGCTCATTCCTGTAATCCCAGCATTTTGGGAGGTCTGAGCTCAGAGGTTCAAGACCAACCTGGGCAACGTGCCAAGACCTTGTATCTATAATAAATAAAATAAATTAGCCGGGTGTGGTGGCATACCTGTGGTTCCAGCTACTAAGGAGGTTGACGTAGGAGGGTCGCCTGAGCCCAGGGGTCAGCAGTGAGCCATGAGTGTGCCACTGCTCTCCAGCCCAGGTGACAGAGTTAGACTCCAAGTCAAAAATAAATAAATAAATGCCAAGAGGATATTTGTAAGGGCTCATGAATAGAGTATGTTCCACTAGAACCTACAGAACAAAACAGAACAGGCAGAAAGGTTGCATTCTGGGTGCAGATCCTGGGGTGCTGAGCTTTGTGACAATTGTACAGGCCAAAGTGGCAATCCTTCCACTTCAGCCTCCTGAGTAGCTGGGACTACAAGCTCATGCCACCACACATTGCTTTGTGTGTGTGTGTGTGTGTGTGTGTGTGTGTGTGTGTGTGTGTGACACTAGGTCTTGCTATGTTGCCCTGGCTGATCTTGAACTCCTGGGCTCAAGCCATCCTCCCACCTCAGCCTCCCAAAATGCTGTGATTAAAGGCATGAGACACTGTGCCTAACCAGAATTTGGGTTATATAACAAGGTGGCTCTATTTCATGGTATAGTGGATGCCTTTGCCATTTATAACACTCAGTGTGACTATGCACATTCAGACTCGGGGCCCTGATCTTCCCTCAGGGGAGACTGAGATTGCAGAAGGTGTTGGGGTCCTTCTGTGTGCACACACACCAGAGATTGGGCAGGGAAAAGAGACAGAATGAGGAGATTGAAAACATATGGGGGCACAGCATGGGGTTGGTGGAAGGGCATATTTGTGCTGCATATTGTGTCCCATGTAAAACAGAACTCTGAACTCAGATTTGAGAACTGAAAGCAGGTGGGACTCCACATGTTGGTTCTGAGGCCCAAGTGGTTGGAGGGACAGTTGCTACTGAAGTTTCTGGTGCAACTATGTTAAGGGTTCGACTATGTCAGGGGTCCTCCAAGAGCTGATATGTCATTTTTACAAGTATGGAGGAAAGCACACCTGTTGTCAGAGTCTGACCAGGAGAGTGGTGCTGGTGACACATGTGTATGCCCTGGAATGAGCTCCAGAAGACCAGTGAGAGGAAGGACTTGCCATTCAGGGCTCATCTGCCAGGCCCCTCATCACGCAGTGTCCTACCACACTGGGGAAGATGCAAATGACCCAAAATAGAAAAGTAAACCAAAAGTGAAGTGCCAAAGTTGCAGGACATACAATTATTGGGATATTACATTCCCAAGGTAGGAAAAGGGGCCAAAGCTTAAGAAAACATGGCCTGGCCATAGCTCAAAGAACACATGGCCACACCATAGCTTGGCAAGGCAATGACATTTTATATTTTCAAGTTGTGTTAATTATCCACCCATCAGGAGACTGTGCTGTCATGATGGTGCAGCAGATCCTAGGTCCAGCAACCACCCAGATAATCCACGTGTGCTCTGTCAGTGTGATCAATGATCTATATTCCACAATGTGTGTGATAGCAGGGGACAGACAAATGTGTTCAACTCTGCAATGCATAAGTAGGGAGTGTTTGCATAAAGATGACTCACCCATATTCACCACGTAGCACCCTGATGTTGAAGATCTTTTTCTACTTGCATGAAGATAACTCCTTTGTAGATCACTAGTTGAGAAAAACCATTTGATGGGTTATTAGTTCAAATACGAAAATATTTATAAAAACATTGAAACAAGAATAGAATATGTAAATGGATACATGTGTATTTTGTTTTTTACAAGTACATTAGATTCGGTGTGTATTTGCTTTCTATTTCCATCCTGAAAAAGTCAACTATTGTCTCCCTTTTCAGGTATCCAAATGTTGGGAGATATCACTATTGCTTCATATATGAATACTTTATTGAGATACCCATGTGCATACTGACTGTGTGATGTGATTTTATGATTGTGAATGGGAGTGTGTGAGTTTATGTGATTGTGTTTAATAGTGATTGTGTATAAATATGAGTGTGTGATTGTATTTGGTGAATGCGTGAATGTATTACTTTCTTATAAAAAGTATATGTAAATATGTGTCCTTATGTGAATCTATGTGACCATGAATTTGAGAATATATTATGCATAGGAATGTATGATTATATTTGTGTGCAAATACTTGTGCATTTGGGCATGTGTGTGTATGTAAGGGTTTTCTGTCCATGTTATGAGTATAATCCCTGACCTGTATGTAGAAGGTGGCAAAAAACCTCAGAATTATTTATTTAAAATTGTGTATTTATACTTGCATGTTTAAAATTTAGTCATCTTCAAAGTACTCTCAGTTTGATACAATATACCTATTGAGACATTTTTTTTCCACTGCTCAAAATAGTTTTTGAACTCATCAATTGTGATGTCTTTTAGTGCTCTGCCATTCTTTGTTTCACTTCTTCTCAATAAAATGTTTCCCTTTGAGGACTTTTATCCCAGGAAACAACAACAACAAAAAGTCGGTCAGGGTGAGATTGGGTGAATAGGGAGGGTGGGGCATGGGGATCTTCTCACTTTTGGTCAAAAACTGCTGAACCCTCAGTACACTGTTGGCAGTCGCAATGGTAAATCACCCATCATGAAATGGGCAAGCAATTTGAGAGAATCTCCAAAAATAATTCACTGAAGCCAAACGCAGCCTCTCACAACAACACTAGCTGGTACACTGATGCCAATGGGTTCCTAGAACATATACCTAGTGGGGAAGCCTAAACAGGGCCCACTCTCCAAAACATAGTTTCAGCTTTTTTCGGGGTTCCTCATACATTGAGCATTAGAATATGTTGTTAGAATAGAGATTATGACTGACAGTATGGTCTTATTGTGGCAGTAAGATGCCAAATTATAAAAAAGACCTAAGACCAACACAGGCAAGGTTGAAGCCATGCACCTGTATAATTAAGAACAAACTATGTTCTAACTGCAACATGTTTTTTTTTCTTTTTCCCTAGCAGCTAAACAAGCACTGACTTGAAGATAAGCAATAGTGAAACAATCACAGCTCATTGACCACCAGATGCTGACTTACCGACCTCTTTGTTTCACTAGGCATAACTACAGCTTTGACTGGACATTAAACTGATTCAGTAAATTTCTTCTGATAAGAGACCACCCACTGTGGACCAGTTTTGACTGGCTTACTGAGGCTGGGTACTGAGTGCTGTTGTGTTTTTGTTTCACCTTTTGGAATACATGGGGCCTAATTATAATGCATTTGAATGTTAAGACTCCATCACAAAGTGAATATGAGAGGCATGAAATGTGCATGTTTGCTTATGACATATGTGTGCGCCTCGCTTCATAAATATTCATAGCCCCTCCTATAATTTTTTTAATATGTATACTTGGCCAATCTCTTTCAGCATAAATCACTGGTCCACACGCCCCTCTTTCAAAGTGCCTGTTTTAAGCAGTTTGGTCTTCCCATCTCCAGGTGTGATCCCCTTCATTTTGAAATAAAGTCTCCTCTACAAATTTATGAAAATCTCAAGATTATTTTGTTGACAGTGAACACGGATCAAACTGAGTATTTGTAGGAAAAATTAGAGGATTAATTCAAAGTCATATTTTCTGTTTGAAAATAAATTCCCGAGGCAGTCAGTGCTATGACTGAAAATTCAGCACAAAATAGGTCTAGGAAAATGTGATAACCATTCAATGCTTCTGAACTGAGAAAGTAACACTGGCCTGTCCAATAGTTAAAGAAATTGTAGAATCAGCCTGTTTAATCACCTAATCCTCATGCTTTTATTTTGAAGTGCTCTTATAAACTTTTGTAGACGCAAACTTTTTGTTCTGTTTAGACTTCCTGTTACTACACATTGTCCAATATTGGTGAAGCTTCCATATCATCTATACTTCCAAATATATCAGTATTGAATTGTCCAAATAAGTCCAAAGATTTCTTTTTTTTTCTTCTCTCTTTTTAATTTTTTTTATTTTAAAGATGTAAAATACAACTCGAGGTAAGGTATACAAATAAGTTCAATGATTTTTAATGTAAATTCTTGTCATAGTCTTCTCTCTCTCTCTCTCTCTCTCTCTCTCTCTCTCTCACTCTCTCTCGTCGGAGTTTCACTTTGTTGCTCAACCTGGAGTGTAGTGGAATGGTCATGGCTCACTGCAGCCTTGATTTTCTGGGCTAAAGTGACCCTCCCATCTTAACCTCCAGAGTAGCTGGGACTGCAAGCATGCACCACCACATCCAGCTAATTAAAAAAAAATTGTAGAAATGAGGTATTGCTATGTTGCACAGACTGGTCTTAAACTCCTAGGCTCCAGTGATCCTCCCACCTTGGCCTCCCAAAGTGCTGGAATTTCAGGTGTCAGCCACCACACTAAACCATTGTTATTCTCTCTAATCGTAACTCTTTGAAAATCCTTGTTCAGTACTTTGATTCTATTTTGATGTTCATAATTTAAGTGATGGGGAAACTCAGGGGTCTGAAGATTAGGAAGAATTCTATTTAGGTAGAGCATCCAATGAGTTTATGCACTTCACTGGGATCTCATGTGTCAGATGACAGGATTTCCTGCTTCTTCCCTGTGAGGCCAAATCTGTCTCCAGGGATCAAAAAAAAGAAAGATTCTCAATTGGGTGGGTGCAGCATCTTACACCCGTAATCTCAGCACTTTGGGAGGTGGAGGTAAGAGGATTTCCTGAGTCCAGGGCTTCCAGACCAGCCTGGGCAAGTTGACGAGACCTATCTCTATGATGAATCTAAAAATTAGTTGGACTTGGTGGCATGTGCCTGTAGTTCCAGATACTTGGAAGGCTGAGATAGAAGGATCGCCTGAGTCCAGAAGATTGAGGCATTGTCTATGATCATGGCACTGTATCCCAGTCTGGGAGACAGAGTGAGACTGCACCTCAAAAAAAAAAAAAAAAACCCAAACCAAAAAACAAACCCTCTTCCAAACAAACACATTGAGAGTCTCTTGAGAGATGCTAACTTAGAATTTTTCATTGTGTTTTGGTAATTAGCAACTGGGAAAAAGTTGTCCACAAATATTCTCAGCACTGCAAGCCTGTCCTCTCATTGCAGCTACAAGAGAAATGATAATTGCAGTTCTGAAGGGAGGTGAAGTCACATAGTAACAGACCCACATTCCAGCATCAGGTGGCCTCCCTCTCACCTAATCCTGGCTGTTGTGATCTTACCAAGGAATAGACTGTCCCAGCAGTGAGAAGGAATCAGGTGAGTGTTTTCTATTTTGATCTGTGAGGGAAGGCTACTTCTCAGGAGTATAGATAAGTGACAATGAAATGAAAAAAAAACCAAAATTCTTCTGGGTTTGAAATGGACTCAATACTAAAGCCACACAAGAAGGTAGGAGAGATGCCAGGAAGCAAGAACTGAGTTAGTAAAGGGATGTGGGAGCCCTATACCTCCCTACACCCATTCCTGATGGCACCTATTGTAATTTAGAGTAATTCACCATGACCTTCAACTTGGGTGCTTAATTCAAGTGATGATGAAACCTGCTACTAAAGGTGCCTAAGCATTGCATTTGTAAGTTCAAACTGCCACTCAGCCTACTTGACAGGAATCATAGACTAAATTTTCAGGATTCTTTGAGCTGTGCCTTAAACATGTCCATGATTATAAGAAAGAGTCGGGTGAATCTGCGGGAATTATGCAATGGTGAGCAGAAATAGTATATCTGAAGTACAACTGCTGAAATAGAAATATTTTCTCTAACTCTGAAAGAATGAGGTTTGCTTAAGAGAGACTGTAATGGTGTACCTACCAAAACATCCGTGGTTTGTTGATTAGGTTGAGAATTTTCTTCTTGAATCAAGGGAAGTTACATTTCAGGTAAAGGAAATTTTATGATAATGATTTGCAGAGAGCAGCTGTCAGTCTCTTGTCATATATTCCATGCTTTAAAATGATTCTGCTGCTAATAGCGAGTTCTGCACCTAAGTAAACAAACATAAGGAGTAGTGTGGTAGGAAGGTGATTTTATTCCAAAAGCTGGCTGATGGGGAAATGGCCGGGCTTATGCTTCTAACTGAGCATTTCATCTTTTGGGTGGTGTGCAGTAGGATATAAGGGGAAAGCAGGTACAGGGGGAATGTGGGAGTGACAGTGAGTGCTTGTCCACGTTGCCAGTTTAATGGCCATGTTGAGTTGATTGCCCCATCTGCTGTATGGGCTGGTGCTATCTCAAAGTTGAACATTAACCACAGCCTTCAGGCTATCTCCGGGTGAGGGAGGAGTCCAACAGATTTGTGTCAAGATCAGTCTGGGAATGTCTAGGCAAGCATATAGTTAGATAAGTGAAAACGGTGAAAGGGACAGTCTGATGAGAAAGGATATGGGGAGAAAAGAGAGAGAAGAAGAAAAAGATAAAATGTATTTTGAAGTGAGGTACTCAGTTCCCATTCTAATACCCATCTCAAACTCTAAGTTTAGCTTATGAAATAGATACTCACACAGTTCAATTTGCATATGTGTCTTATATTTTAATATTTTTCAGAAATCTTGTCCAATGATTAATGGTTTACTTAATTTGGGTGTTAACAGGTAAGTGTATGTTCCAGAAAATAGTTTTTGCCTTATGATGTATTATCACGCAATATTAAACCAAAGCAGATGATTAAGGATACAAAAATTTGGAAAAACAAAAGAAATAGTTGGAAGGTTTGATTACAACTGTGCCAAAAAATATAGAGAAACATGTTTAGATCTTAGATCACAAAGCAATAGATGTGTGTGGGGTTACATATGTACATACACATATTTATGTACTCACATATGTATGAAATAAAACTATGTTTTATTTTTTGTTATATATTAGCTTTGTTTTTTATTTTTTATATTTTGATTATTACTGTAAAGATATGGGGTACAATTGAGAATTAGATAGATAAACGGTCGTGGCACAAATAAAGTTTTGTTTCCCTTTGGGTCCCACTTTGCCTGGTTTGAGACTGGGTACCCTTAAGGGTGACTTGTGCTCCCTCCCTCCCCTGCAGTGACCGACTACTGCCTATCCCTTTCTTAAAGTATTCTGATAAATATTCAGGGTCCACTTATGAGTGAATAAATGTGGCACTCATTTCTTTGTTTCTGTGATAGAGCACTGCATATGATAGACTCTAAATTCATACAAGTTGCTGAGAAGTCCATAATTTTGCCCTTCTTTACGACTGCATAATATTCCATTGTGTATATGTAGCATATTTCTTTTTTTTTTTTTTTTCATTAATCATTAGTTTTTATTATGGTTTTGTGGGGTACAGTTAAGGGTAGGTGTACAATGATGTTTCATTCAGGCACCCTGTAGATAAGAAGTGTTTTCCCATCCCCCGACAGATATTTGCTTCTGTTAATCCCATCCCCCTCCCCCCCATAGTTTCCCAGTACCATCCGTCATTTTCTCATAGTATTGCATTGGATGTTCAAGGTCCATTATATGAGTGAGAACATGTGATATTCGGATTTTTGTTTTTGTGAGAGGTCACTCAGTATTATAGACTCTAGTTCCATCCAGGTTGCAGCGAAATTCATGATTTTGTTCTTTTTTATGGCTGCGTAGCATTCCATCGTGTATATGTACCACATTTTTTTAATCCAGTCCTCTTTTGATGGGCAGCATGGTGTTCCAGGTTCTTGCTATTGTGAACAATGCTGCGATAAACATACGTGTGCAGGTATCTTTTTTATAGAGTGATTTGTGTCTTCAGGGTATATTCCCAGTAGGGGGATTGCAGGGTCATATGGAAGGTCAATTTTTAGAGCTTTTAGGAATCGCCACACTGCTTTCCACAGAGGTTGCACTAGTTTACACTCCCACCAACAGTGTAGAAGTGTTCCCTTTTCACCACACCCTCTCCAGCAGCTGTTATTTTTTGAGTTGTTGATAATTGCCATTCTGACTGGAGTTAGGTGGTATCTCAGTGTGGTTTTGATTTGCATCTCCCTGATGATTAGTGAGGTTGAGCATTTCTTCATGTGTTTGTTGGCTGCTCGAATGTCTTCTTTTGTGAAGTGTCTGTTCATGTCTTTTGCCCATTTTATAATGGGGTTGTTTGTTTTCTTCTTTTCAGTACGCTTCAGTTCCTTGTAGATCCAGGGTGTTAAGCCTTTGTCAGACCTAGAGTTGGCAAATACTTTTTCCCAGTCTGTAGGCTGTCTCCCTGCTCTCTTGATGGTTTCTTTGGCTTTGCAGAAGCTTGTCAGTTTAATAAGGTCCCATTTGTCTATCTTCTCTCTTAAGTCCTGTGGGTTTCGGGTTTTGTACAGAAATTGGATGCCAGTTCCGATTTCCATGAGAGTATTTCCTTCCTTTTCTAAGGTTCTTATGGTTTGAGGTTTTACATTTAGGTCTCTGATCCATTTGGAGTTAACCTTTGTGCATGGGGATAGATAGGGGTCCTGTTTCAATCTTCTGCATGTGGTCAGCCAATTTTCGCAGCACCATTTACTGAATAGGTTTTCCTCTCCCCATTGGTAGTGTGGGGCTTGTCGAAGATGAGTTGGTTGAGAATTGAGGTTTTGCTTCTGGAATCTCAATTCTGTTCCATTGATCTATATGCCTGTTCCTGTACCAATACCAAGCTGTTTTGATGATTGTAGCTTTATAGTAAAGTTTGAAATCTGGTATTGTGATACCACCTGCTTTGTTTTTTTTGCTGAGGATTGTTCTGGCTATTCTTGGACGTTTGTGTTTCCATATGAATTCCTTTGTTGTTTTTTCTAGGTCTGAAAAGAATGTTGTTGGTAATTTAATGGGTATTGCATTGAATTTGTAGATTGCCTTAGGTAAGATGGACATCTTCACAATGTTGATTCTTCCGATCCATAAGCATGGGATATTTTTCCACTTGTTCATGTCGGCTTTGATTTCTTTGAGCAGTGTTTTGTAATTTTCATTGTAAAGGTCTTTCACGTCTCTGGTCAGGAAGATGCCAAGGTATTTCATTTTTTTTGTGGCTATTGTGAATGGAACTGTGTTTTTTATTTGGGTTTCTGTTTGTTTATTATTGGTGTAGAGAAATGCGATTGTCTTTTGTACATTTATTTTGTATCCTGAGACTTTGCCAAAGGCTTTTATCAATGTAAGGAGACCTTTGACAGATTCTCTTGGGTTTTCAAGGTACACCCTCATGTCATCTGCATAGAGAGATAACTTGACTTCCTCTTTTCCTATTTGAATACCTCTGATTGCCTCCTCTTCTCTGATTGCTTTAGCCAGGACTTCCAATACTATGTTGAACAGGAGGGGAGAGAGTGGGCATGCTTGTCTAGTTCCAGTTTTCAGGGGAATTGGTTCCAA